>NW_015165860.1:267589-268166 GCF_001447785.1 Gekko japonicus | reverse complement strand
AGGTGCGATTGTCAGAAGAAAATTAAAAAGTTTCAGTTTTGTTTTTGCATGTGGGTGGGTATTCTGTTTGTAATAATTGTTTGGATACACTATATTTTTAATATGCTAGTTGTGATAATTTCATGCCAAGTAAAAATATCCATAGTCATATTTTATGTTCCTAAAGTAACAGAATGACTTTCAATCTGGAAAAGACAAAATAAATGCTAATGTAGCATTTTTTTCAATTTTCTCGAAAATTTCCATTTCCCCCCGGAAAAAAACGGGTTTTTTTCAGAGCTTCAAAATTTCCGAAAATTTTACATCTCTAGGAGGAACTTCACTGGGGCATAATGCCACAGAATCACCTTCCAAAGTGGCCATTTTCTCTAGAAGAACCAATCTCTGTCACCTGGAGATTAGTTGTAATCCTGAGGGGGTGTCTCCAGCCACCACCTGGAGTTTGGCAACCATACTTCAACCACATCGATCCTTTATAACCGCTTCCCCCCCCCCACTCACACACACACTGCCCAGGCTGAATGTGACTCACCATTCCTGGAAAGTACCATGGTGGTCTGGGGACAGATTGTATTGG
>NW_015165860.1:260993-267561 GCF_001447785.1 Gekko japonicus | reverse complement strand
CAGCGGTAAAGCTAATTCCCACAGCAATATTGATTTAGCAATAAGATTATTCCCAGACTAATCAAACCTTACACCAACTGTGTTCATAAAGGGGACACAGTTCTTCAGAGTTAAAGAATTAAATGCACTATCTTCAGTGCTTGCTATCTTCCCCTCTTATCTAAATTAATTAATGTCTGAAATGGTGGGTTTTTAAAACTTTTTAGCTCAAATTAAATTTAAAACGTTTCGACTATTTGATTGATTCAGCTTCCCGCCCCCCCAACAAGCTCAAATACTGTGCATAAAACATGGAGCTAGTCAAATGAAGAAAATTTTGGCTGCGGTCACACTGGAGGCTTGGCGTGATCTGCAGTGGTTTAAATAGTTGCGGGAAGTTTTGATCAGACATCCCACACTGAACTGGCTTCAATGCGCAATCGCCCCATGGTCGACTGTTCCAATTGTTATTCCTTTTTTTCTTTCTTTTACCCAAACGCATAAGCGTGTATCCGAAGCTCTGTTTCCTTTAGGACAGCTCCACAATCCCTTTGCCCCTCTCAGCTTCCTTCCTTCGGGGGGGGGGGGTAAAGTGCAGATTTACACAAGAGTAGTCCTATTTACCCCTGTGTCAATCATGGAATGCTCTCAAATAGCAACTCTGACGCAGAAACAGGAGAGAGGGGTTTTTTTTGGGGGGGGGGATTTGTCAATCTAAAACAACTCCCCTGGGGACTCCCGATCCAGAATGACTACTTGGCCATGGTGACTGACAATGCCAGGGGCGATTATGCGCTTATGTGCACATAGCTACCTGATTTAAAAAAACAAACAAACAAAGGAGGCAGAAACGGAAGGGATGGTTCAGACTTCCCAAACGGCTTGACTTCCCAACAGGGGGGTTCAGATGTCGGGAAATGTGGGGTGGAAGCAGGAGCTCCGGCAGTAAAGAGCCCAGGGGGCGGGGAAATGCAACAAGCCCCACCCCCTGCTCTCAGCAGCCCTCAGCCAGAGCAAGAAGCAGCCAGGTAAGTTGCAGAGCTCCCCCCAGCCCAAAACAGTCCAGTGGCACCTTTAAGACCAAGTTTTATTCAGGTACAAGCTCTCCCTCCTCTGAGAACAGTTCTCTGCATTTCCCCCCCCCACACACACACACACAGTAGCTAGCAATCCAAAACAGTCCAGGGGAGCCTGAGCGGTGGGTGTTGCCTTCTGACACACTTCGTTGATGTCGGGGTGTGGCACATGCAAATAAATTATGCTAATGAGTTATGCTAATGAGCTCCTGCACCTCTTTTTCTACGAAATGACCCCTGGGTGGACATGTGGAATACGTAAAGACTGGACTTTCCCCGGTATCGGCAAACTCCACTTCCAGGATGCACCAGAACTGGGTGCCAATAACTGGGGCGCAGAAGGCAGATGTTGTTGTCTGATCATGGTCTTTACATCCACAAAGGTACTGTGACGATATCGGTGCAAACTGCTCTGGTGTCCACAGCCTTCCTTCACAAGAGAGGAAGGAATTTGACCCAACTGGTAATTTCTTTTAGGGTCGTCAGCCTCCAGGTGGGGCTGGGAGATCTCCTAGAATTACAGCTCATCTCCAGACATTGGTTCCCCTCGAGAAAATGGTTGCTTTGGAGGCTGGACTCTATGACATCGTACCTTTCTGAGGCCCATCCCCACACGAAACGCCACCCTTCCCAGGTTCTACCCCCAGATCTCCAGGAATTTCCAAACCTGGAGGTGGTAACCCTACGTTTGAGGTGCTGTTGGTACAAAACATACATTTTGTAATGTATTTGAGCTTGCTATAAACCTAAAGGGCCAATAAAATGCTCAGCTGGAATTTCTGTCCAAAATAATTTCCTACAAAAGTGGAAAGAACTGACTGGTCTTCCAAGAGCAAGTTGTGCTGTAACATTTTAAAGACTGCCACATTATTGGTAGTAAGAGTTCACAGAGTTGAATCTGTTTTTTTCAGAGAACAGTTGTTCCAGACCTGGAAGGCGGAGGCAGATAGTTGAGTGGCTCAGTGTATGCTTTGCATGCAGAAGGTCCCCAGGTTCAAACCCTGGCATCACCTGGTAAATCAGTCTTGGTAGCAGGGCTAGTAACTATCTGCCAGTAAGACCCTGAAATCCAGTGTCAGACAATGCTAAGTTAAGACCATAAGAAAATGCCTGTTGGATCAGACCATCTAGACCAGCATCCTGTGTCTCATAGTGGCCAACCAGTTCCTCTGAAGGTCCAGCAACAGGGCATAGAGGCCGGGGCCTTCCCCCGATGGTGCCTCCTGGCATTGGTGTTGAGAGGTTTACTGCCTCTGAATGTGGAGCTTCCCTTTGGTCACCATGGCTACTAGTAGACCTATCCTCTGTCTATACTTGTAGCTATCACTACATCCTCCAGCAGCGACTTCCACATTTTAATCACACTCTGTGTAAAGAAGTATTTCCATTTGTTTGTCCCGAATATACTGCCCATGAGTTTCATTGGATGCCCTCAAGTTCTAGAATTCTAGGAGAGGGAGAAAAAGTTCTCGCCAACTCTTTCCACCCTAGGGTTGCCATCCCCCCAATGGGGGGGCGGGGGTTTACCTGCTTTCAGGGGGCCCAATCTGCCACTGCTCAGATGGCCAGTGGGGGAGCCCCACCCCCAAGCAGCCCCATCCATACCAATGTGCCCAGCGTGATGATGTCACAGGGAGGATGGTCTAGCATCTGAGAAAAAACTTTATGGTAACCATAGAGTTTTTTCTCAAATGCTAGAGCATCCCCCCTGTAATGTGCCCTGCACGATGACATCACGTCCGGGTGACATCATCGAAATCTCCAGGAAGGAGCCCTCCCCCACCGCCGGAACAAGGTAAGAACCTGGCAACCCTATTCCCCCTCATGCGTAATTTTCTAAACCTCTGTCACAGGTGTCCCCAAACTTTTTGAGCCTGTGGGCACATTTGGAATTCTAACACAGCATGGTGGACCCAGCAACAAAATGGCTGCAGCAGGAGGCCGAGCCAGCAACAAAATGATTGCCACAGCATAACTTCAGTCAGGGGTCATTTCGTAGAAAAAGAGCTAGGGGAACTCATTAGCATAACCCATTAGCATATGCCACACCCCCTGACATCACCGGAAGTGTGTCATAAGGCCACACCCCCTGACATCACCGGAAGTGTGTCATAAGGCCACACACCCCACCCCTAACGGTCCCGGCCGCCGCCGCCGCCGGCCATGCAGCTCCACTGCCGAGCCCCATGAGGGGCCTGGCAGTGGACCTGCAAGGCCGGCGGGAGTCAGGAAGCCCCGCAAAGGCCCTTCCTGGCCCCAGGCAGGCAGGGGTGGGGAGAGGCAGGGAGGAAGCAACTTACCCTCCCTCTTCTCCTGCCTCCTCCTGGCTGAATGAGGGCCAGAAGCGGGGCTGCCGGAAGCAGGGGGCGGGGCTTCGTCATGTGCCCCGCCCCCCGTACCTCACCCGGGGGGACTGCGATCCCCCGCGATCCCCCCCGAAATGACCTCTGACTTCAGTAGAACAGCACATGTTTAAAGATTCTGTACAATCAATAAGAAGGCCTACCTGGCCCTGCCCACTTCCTAAAAACACTTGGTGGGCACCAGAGAAGATGTAGGCAGACAGCATGGTGCCCACAGGCACCACGTCGAGGACCCCTGCTCTATCACATCCCCCCTCTTTAGCCATCTCTTTTCTAAATGGAAAGGTCCCAGACTCTTCAGCCTTACCTCAAAGAAGAAGAGGAGGAGGAGGAAGAGGAAGAGGTGATTGGAGTTATACCCCACCCTTCACTCGGAGTCTCAGAGCGGCTTACAAACCCTTCCCCTCCCCACAACAGACACCCTGTGAGGTAGGTGGGGCTGAGACAGAACTGCCCTTTCAAGGACAGTTCTTGTCAGAACTGTGGCTTGCCCAAGGTCATCCAGCAACTGGAAGTGGAGGAGTGGGGAATCAAACCCGGTTCTCCCAGATTAGAGTCCGGACACTTAACCACTACATCAAACTGGCTCCAGTCCCCTCAATGTCTGCTGGCTAGATGCACCAATCATCTCACTCAGGAGAAGGCAGCTTCATATGTTTAAGGCCGTAATCCTATAAAAGAGATTGTCTACAGCTGCATTGGAACAAAAGTCAAATCCAAAAGCACGGGCCATGTAATATGTTTCAGTACCTGTCAAAGATATGTGAGAGTGTCAGAGCTTTTGAATTCATTTGAACTCTTCAGGCTGGATATTACCAAATGAAAAAAAAGGTTATTTGCCTCATGTCCCACCCAACCCTGGTAAACAGACTCACTACTTGCAAATTGCCAAAATGCTAAAGAACATGTATGTTAGGTATTGATACGGAAATGTCTGGACACGTAGCACTAAGGAAGCCATGCAGTCTAGCGCACTTTCAGGATTTAGAACAATAGCTGACTTGGATCCTAGTGGGGACCAATAGGTTTGCCCGGATCCTAAGGTTGACCTATGATGGACTCTTACACTGTAAATAGCCAATCACGGCAGTGGGGTGTTTGTTGAGTGTTGTGTGCTGCACGGATAAAAGCAGGGTTCGAACCCGGCTAGTTTGTCTTTTAGTTGAGCTGAACTTCACAAATAAATATGAGCTGATCACTTGCTGCACGTCTGAACCCAGTACATTATAATGTAATAGACAGTAGCGAATGCAAAGTAGCCACATAAGAAAAATACAAAATGGAAACCAGAGGTCATTTCAGGGGGGAACGCGGGGAAACGCAGTTCCCACGGGTGAGGTGCAGGGGGGCGGGGCACATGACGAAGCCCCGCCCCCTGCTTCCGGCCGCCCTGCTTCCAGCCCTCATTCAGCCAGGAGGAGGAAGGAGAAGAGGGAGGTTAAGTTGCTTCCTCCCCGCCTCTCCCCACCCCTGCCTGCCTGGGGCCAGGGAGGGCCTTGGCGGGGCTTCCTCGCACTCCCGCTGGAGGTCCACCGCCGGGCCCCTGATATCAGGGGGTGTGGCATATGCTAATGAGTTATGCTAATGAGTTCCCCTAGCTATTTTTCTACAAAATGACCCCTGATGGAAACAATGAAGAACTTGTGTAAGAATTCACTACAATAGAAAAATCCACAGAATAATAGAGAAACTAATATAATAATGTGATGTTGTATCTGGATGTTTGATTACAACATTTCAAAGTTCATCCTTCATCAGGGTGTTCCCTTTAAGTTGCTGTGGTTTCCATACTTTTACTCACATGCGCTGGGAAACAATAACAATTCAATACATGAACGGACGCGAATCTCCCATGTGTAATCAGCTTCAGCAGCTTCAGGCTTCCAGTAGGACCGACAGCGTCTACAATCCGGATGTAATCATGTTCTTTAGCATTTTGGCAATTTGTAAGTAGTGAGTCTCTGTTTACTACACTTGTTTTTGCCTTCTATTATTGGATTATTACTCAATAGTGTAGTGAACATCATTGAATGCCACCCAACCCTGGGCCATTTCGGGGTAGGGAGTAGGGAAACTGCAGGTGGTGGGGAGGCGGGGGCCTCTCCTCCCCCCCACATTGCAGTTCTGAGCCAGGCTGAGCCCCTGCAGTCCTACAGGGAAAGTGAATGGGGTCTGGGGAATTGCGGTGTGTGTCGTTTGGCTAGGGTGGTCAACGTCCATCTGGCATCTGGAGATCTCCCACTATTACAATTGATCTCCAGCTGACTACCATCAGTCCCCCTGGAGGAAATGGCTGCTTCAAAGGGGGGACTCTATGACATGATGCCCTGGCTCCGCCCCTCCCTTCCCCAGACTCCATCTCCCCCTAGCTCCGCCCCTGCAATCACCAGGTACTTTCCAACCCAGGGCTGGCAAGTTTGACCCTAACTCAGCGGTCATTTCGTAGAAATGAGGTGCAGGAGCTCATTAACATAACTCATTAGCATAACTTATTGCAAGAGGATCTGAGAGTGAGAATTCTCTCACTTGGGTACACTTGGCAGTTGCCCCTCGGGTTAGATGTTGAGCATCTTTGGCTCTTGCCAGCAGGCCCGTAGCCCGCGTGGGGCCCTGGGGGCCAGGGGGCCCCGCGGTTTTTGCGGGCCCCCTCCCCCGATCCTCTGCTACCCCCCTGGCCTCACGGGAGAGAGGGAGAGGCGGCCGGCAGGCCGGCCTGCCTGAAAGAGACCGCGACGATGTCCTTCCGGGGGGGGAGAGAGAGACCCGTGGTTGGAACCCCAGGGTGGTGGCAGCGGCGGCCCACAACCCGGGCCGGCCGCAGGAGCGGAGCCGGTGCCGGGCGCTTGGTGGGAAGAGTGACCTCAGCCAGAGGCCTCGTCCTCCCCAACTCCGGGCAGCAGCAGCAGCAGCCCACCAGTGAGAACCCCCGATCCAAGCAGCGCTTCTGGTGTTCGAAGGAGAAGGCGCCTCCTTTGGCTCTCTGGGCTGCTCCGCGGGGATTTTCCTCCTTCCCTTCACAGAAACGAGCATGCGCCCAACCCCCGCGAACCCTCCTACCACACCAGCCCCCCCACATATAGGGGAAGCCTTCTCTCACCACCACCACCACCCCCGCCGCTTTCTGGCTGGCCGCCCTCTCCCGAGGCGTGG
>NW_015165860.1:251184-260348 GCF_001447785.1 Gekko japonicus | reverse complement strand
CTTCTCCGACCCCCCCCCACATGGCGAGCCAGGCGAGTGAGCGGGGGATGTGTGTGTGTGTGTGTTCCGGGGTGATGTGTGTGCGGCGCGCGCGCGCACACCCATTTCGGGGCCCCCACTTTCCACAGTGCCCCCCCACAAGAAAGGGGTTAGCTACGGCCCTGTGCCCGCCCTTTGAGCTCTTTACTGCCAGAGCTCCACTCCTGTGCGCTCCTGCAGGAAATGACCTCTGCCCTAACTATGTACATGATCAGACCAAACACCACTGAAACTCTCTGACCACTGGGCTTGGAACAGCTCTTTTAACAGAAATGAGCAAAAAAATCTGATTCCCGTTTTTTTAAAAAAAACCTCCCTGTTTTTATCTAGTTGTACAAAAGCAAAGACTGAACAGGATTAAAAAAATAATAATAGCTGTACTGTCTGTTTTTCTTTCTCCCTGAGAGGCAACAAGATGGAAAGGGCAGCAGGACGAGGCAGCCAAAGAAAGAAGCTGCTTTTCAGGCCCACTGAAAGTGAGCGTAAGAATCAGCAGCGAGCCCCGTTGCGGCAAAGGTCTTCAAGGCACACCACAGAAAATCTGTTAAGAGTCATAAAACCCTGACGAGTTATTACATTAAAAACCAGCCTTTCCCTGAAAAGTTGGGCTCCTGGACACTCTGAATGTATCTGAACAGTTTATTTAAGGTAAGGAAACTAGTCAGCAAGGAACTCAGATCTAAACTAGATGTGGCCTCTTCCATGAGTCAGGGTGGGGTGCGGTGCATGCCCAGGCCCACGATGGGAAAACACAGAGCCCCGCCCACAGCTGAACTCCTCCCACTGCCATGCTACACTCCCCAGCAGAATCAGGCCCCCTTGGTGCCTGGGAATGTCAGTGAAATGAACACTGACTGTAAAAGGAACACAGTTGGGTCAGGGCAATCAAACAAAAGTTGCCTATTTCAGGCCCCGGTCACACGGGCCGGAAAATGTGGGGGGGAAGCGTGGCTGTTTGCCCCGGAACAAAGTAACACGTGGCAGCCCGATCAGACGTCCTGTCGAGGTCCCGTGGTTAGGCCGTTAGGTGCCGATCACACGGCTAGTCTGCAGCGCGGCAAAGAAGCAGCACGGCGCGTTCGCACCGGCAATCGCGCCGTGCCGCTTCCGTGGCAAACAGGATTTTTTTTTTGGTCTCACTGAAGTTTGCACATGTGCACGATCGTTTGTGCGCATCCTGTGGAGACTTAAAAAAAATAATAATCCGGTTTGCAACGGGACATGAGCAGGCGCCAGATGCCACGGGTTTCCAGCGGAAACGCGATCAGACGCCCACCCTTGCCCCGCGTTTTCCGGAAACTAGTACATCGTATGTGGTGGTTTTTTACTCCGCATCTTCGGCAACAAGCCACAGGTTAGCCACGGGTGCACGATGCTTCCCAGATGTTGTGGTGTGATCGTGCCCAGAAAATCCGCCTATCATCTGTGTCTTCAGTGTGGCAACTTCTCTGTGTGAACGGGGCCTCAGGTGTTGCTTTTTTCAGCCATGCAGTTTACTGTGGTCTGCTGAGTAGGGTGTTAACCTGTCATTCTTTTTGGCCCTGGAGTGGCCCAGTTACAGTCTTTTTTTTAAAAAATGAACAACTATTCTTACCTGTAGAAAAGAGCAAGAGTCCAGTAGCACCCCAAAGACTAACCACATTCATGGCAGGGGATGAGCTTTCGTGAGTCACAGTGACTTGTGAAATCTTCTTCCCTGCC
The DNA here is from genome assembly GCF_001447785.1 of Gekko japonicus. Classification (NCBI taxonomy): domain Eukaryota; kingdom Metazoa; phylum Chordata; class Lepidosauria; order Squamata; family Gekkonidae; genus Gekko; species Gekko japonicus. The sequence goes on along the minus strand of NW_015165860.1, from coordinate 258,608 downwards.
ACAAATATTGTTGGTCTTGAAGGTGCTACTGGACTCATGCTCTCTTCTCCTGCTTCAGACAGACTAACACGGCCACCCATCTTGATGTAGTCTTATCCGTTAGCACAAAGCAGGGGCAGAAAGGGTTATAGGGCTGCTGTGCTCCCAGTCTCTCTCTGACACTGAGGAAATATCAGGAGGAGAAAAGAAGCAGAAAAGGCAGCTGGGGCATTTAGGAAAGCTGCTTTTGAGGCGCAGAAAAGCCTTGACTGAAAATCAAAGTAAAAATCTGACACAATCCCAGTGCTTCAGACATCTTGAAAGTGCAGCACAGCAAAGTCCTTTGCCTTAAACAGCACCCAATGGTTGAAAGCCAGCCTCACTCTGAGAACTGTCCCTTACATAAGGAAAAAGCCTCTAAGTTGCCTAATGGCCAACAGGTGGAAGGGGAGATAACTGGCCAGTTGGCAACTGTAGCTGCCAAACAGATTTCACTTCTCAAAGAGATGGAACAGGCAGTGGAGAGGAGAGGAGATTAGATTTATACCCTGCCCGTCACTACCAGGAGTCTCAGAGCAGTTTACATTCCCTTTCTCTTCCCCTCCCCACAACAGACACCCTGTGAGGTATGTGGGGCTGAGAGAGCTTTGAGAGAACTGCTCTTGAGAGAACAGCTCTGAAAGAACTTGTAACTGACCCAAGCTCCCACCAACTAACAGCCTAAGCACGGAGACTCGGGGGACCATGTGATCGGGCTACTGTGCTTTATTTTGCTCCGGAGCAAACAGCCACCTCCCCCCCGCGTTATCTGGCCCGTGTAACCGGGGCCAAAATGAATTTTAATGGGGATAAATATAAAATTCTTCATTTAGGTAGGAAAAATAATATGCATAATTATAGGATGGGAGAGACTTGTCTTGGCAGTAGTATGTGTGAAAAGGATCTAGCGGGTCTTAGTAGACCATACACTGAACATGAGTCAGCAGTGTGATGCGGTAGCTAAAAAGGCAAATGCCATTTTGGGCTGTGTCAACAGAAGTATAGTGTCCAGATCACACAAAGTGATGGTATCACTTTACTATGGTTAGACCTCACCTAGAGTATTATGATCAGTTTGGGGCACCACAGTTTGAGAAGGATATAGACAAGCTGGAATGTGTCCGGAGGAGGGCAACGAAGATGGTGAGAGGTCTAGAGACCAAGTCCTATGAGGAAAGGTTGAAGGAGTTCAGTATATTCAGCCGGGAGAGGAGACGACTGAGAGGTGATATAATAACTATCTTCAGGTACTTGAAGGGCTGTCATATAGAGGATGGTGCAGAGTTTTTTTCTGTTCCCCAGAAGGTCGGACCAGAACCAACAGGTTGAAATTAAATCTGCCCAGTAGTCGTCTCAAAGTTTGCAGAAGCAGAGGTCCTCAGGGCTGAGTCTGAAAGGGCCATCCCTGCTTCTCACCTGACTGCCTCTTCCACCCCCTTCACTTCAGCTATTCTACTTCTGGTACGGCTGCCAACCTCTAGGTGGCACCCAGATATCTCCTGGAATTACAACTGATTTTCAGGCTACAGAGATCAGTTCCCCTGGAGAATGTTAGGATTGCCAATCTCCAGGTGGGGCAAGTCACAATTGATTTCCAGATTACAGAGATCAGTTCCCTTGGAGAAAATGGCTGGTTCAGAAGGTGGACTCTGTGGCATTGCACCCTGTAGAGGTCCTTCCCCCCCCAAACCCCACCCTCCCTAGGCTCCACACCCCCAAATCTCCCAACCCTAGGAGAAAATGGCAGCTTTGAAAGACAGACTCTTTGGTATAGACACTCTACCACCTATTCTCCAGGAATTTCCCAGCCCAGAGTTGGCAACCCTAGCTTCTAGGAGGAAGGTCCCTTCCCTTCCCTTCCCTACAGGCCATCAGCTTTCCAGCAGCATACTCTACCCCCCAGTTGTTGCCCAAAGCACAGAGCTTTGTGAGGTTCCACCCAGCCAAACGGATGCTTCACTCCTGATAGTCAATTCGGCTCTGGAGTGAAGGAGGGGGCCCCCTAAGCTCAGTTCAGAATGGGATCAAACCTCAGCCTCAGCTCCCCCGTGCCAAACTGCCACTGTTGAGCAACATTCTATGGCTGACAGCCTCCCCTGGGCAGCCGGGACGGACAGTTCATGACGTCCAAACAGCTCAGCCAATTACTGCAAGAGGATGACAGGGTGACAAATCATTTTTTTTTTTAGTCCATTATATAATAAGATGGTTGGCTGGCCCGATACCAATTCTTTCATCTCCCAACTGCCTCTGAGTCAGCCGTTCAGGCAATCAATTTTTTTTTCTTCCAAAAAAAGAGTGGAAAGAAAGGTGCAAGTAAATTAGAGCTGAGACTCATCATTTTGGGAACCTGGGCTGATGAGCATAGCTAATTAACAAATGGACCTCTGCCAAGTCCTCCCCTCTCCCTCTCTCTTCCCTGCACCTTGCCATAAGGACGTCACTCATCTCTCCATCCTACACTGACCTACAACTGGTTACCTGTTGAACTACCCAAAAGGCAGGCTCCCTGGAAACGGGCTAGAGAGGAACTGGAGGATTCTCCCCCTCTCTCTTTCAAAAGCTGCTGGCTAGATACTGTTAGTGAACTCTGCAGATGTTTAGAGGCCCTTTCCTGCCTGAAATATCCTAGACACCGGGGTCCCCAATGTTTCTGAGCCTGTGGGCACCTTTGGAATTCTGACACAAAATGGCTGCCACAATACGGCTGCAAGGGGAGGCAGAGCCAGCCACAAAATGGCTGCCGCAGCTGACCTTCAGTCACAACACAGCAAAGATCCTTGTGCTGAGGTGGCAGCTGAGGCCAAAGCAACATTTTTAAAAAATCCGCACAGCACATCAAATCTCCAGTGGCCAACCAGAAGCCTTGCAGGGCAAGAGCCCCAAGCTGGCTCCACCTACTTTCTAAAAACACTTGCGGGCACCATGTTGGGGATCCCTCTTCTAGAAGATAGTTGTGAAGCCCATGAATTCATAGAGATTATCCCCAAATTCAAAAATAGGTCCTAGGGCAGAGGGCAGTCACTGGCCGTCTTTATGCAGCAGCTGGACAAACACCTGTCATGGATACTGTAGGCCAGTGGTGGCGAACCTATGGCACAGGTGCCAGAGGTGGCACTCAGAGCCCTCTCTATGGGCACGTGTGCCATCGCCCCAGCCAGGCCCAGACCATCATTAAAGTGTTGAATTCTCTGCCAAATAATTTTAAGTAAATGAAAGCATTTGGGATTGATTTCCTTACTTTGTTTGGATCATCTTAAGTTAATGTATGAGTTGTTTTTTTCTAAAGTAAAACCTCAGTATTCAGGTTAAATTGCCGTGTTGGCACTTTGCGATAAATAAGTGGGTTTTGGGTCACAGTTTGGGCACTCGGTCTCTAAAAGGTTCGCCATCACTGCTGTAGGCTGATCCTGCACTGAGCAGGGGGTTGGACTAGATGGCCTGTGTGACCCCTTCCAACTCTGTGATTCTTTGATTCTAGGGCTGGTTCACACAAAGCCCTGAGGAACCCACTCCTCCCCACCCCCAGGTTTTGCCTGGCACGTTCTCAGGAGAAACCTGCACCCTGGGCACTGCCACAAGAGAGGTCTGCATTTCACTCAGGCCAGAAGCCACCACGTTCTGTTAGTTTCTTTGACGGCACAAAGCCTTGGCAAGCTTCTCTGCGCTGTGGGGAAGCCCTGCCAAGGCGCCGTGGAAGGTATGAGCCCGGGAACAGGTTTATGGGCAGATGGCAGCGCTGCCAGGCCATATGGATGAGCCCAGAGCAGCAGGAACACAAGTTATTCCAGTGCAGAGCTGGGAAGGCACTGGTTCACCTTTGCTGGCACAACAGGTGGCTCTCCACCAGAGACTTCTGCACTGGGGAGGTGGGGGAGCAGGCAAAGGGTTTGCAGCATGGTATGTGTGGGGGTGCACGGCCAGGAAACATGCAACAGCAAAAGCCTAAATGTATGCCTCTGCAAGTTATTTTTGAGTGCAAGCTAATTGGGAGTGCATTGATTCATTGCACTGCACAACCAGCAGCACCCGCAGCAGGCTTTGATTGCACATTTTCTTCATCATCAAGAATGGAAGACCCTAAATAGATCCATGCGGTCCATGTAAAGTGCCGTCTTTAAAAAAACACACCACACAGTGAAATATTCCAACGACAGGCATAAAACTCCCCGGTGCACAAATTTTTCACACTGCTGGTCTTGAAAGCGTGGGATCAATAAGGAAAAGACACTAGCTGCAGGCATCTCTCTGCTTGCTCCCTTTAGCTGTCAAAGCAGCCTGGGTAGGAGATTAATGAAATCCACTATCTGATATATGGATTGAAAAGAAAATATACAGGTATGTTGATGGACTAAATTATAGACAAACTCCATCAGTGGCTCAACTGACAGAGAAACTGACGGATATCCCCTTGCAGGAGAAAAGAGCAAGAGTCCTGTACTGCTCCAGACAGACTAACACGGTATCCCTTTGCAGTCTCTGTTAGATAAGGGGTCTCCTGGGGAATTAGTGGCATCTCCTCAATGCAAAAGAGCCTCTTGCTCAGGATGAAAGAGGAAAGCGCAAAAGTTGGCTTGAAACTCAACGGACTTTTGTTGGTGGGGTGATGTATCTACTTTTTTATTATGCTGTCAAGGTGTGCCATTGCTTTCCTCCCAAGGAGCAGGAGTCTTTTAATTTCATGGCTGCAGTCACCGTCTGCAGTGATCTTGGATCCCAGGAATGTGTCACTGCTTCCACGACTTCCCCTTCTATTTGCAAAGGAGTGATTGGGCCGGATGCCATGATCTTAGTTTTTTTGATGTTGAGTTTCAAGCCAACTTTTGCGCTTTCCTCATTTGCCAAGGGCTGGATGCCATGATCTTAGTTTTTTTGATGTTGAATTTCAAGCCAACTTTTGCACTCTCCTCTTTCACCCTGAGCAAGAGGCTCTTTAGGTCCTCTTCACTTTCTGCCATCAGAGTGGTATCATCTGCATATCTGAGGTTGTTGATATTTTCCCCAGTAATCTTAATTCCGATTTGTGATTCATCCAAGATGGCATTTCACATGATGCATATACATTAAATAAACAGGGTGACAATACGCATCCTTGTCGTACACCTTTTCCTATGCTAAACCAATCAGTTGTTCCATGTCTGGTTCTAACTGTCGCTTCTTTACCCTTATACAGGTTTCTCAAGAGACATGTGAGGTGGTCTGGTACTCCCATCTCTTTAAGGACCTGCCATAGTTTGTTGTGATCCCCACAGTCAAAGGCTTTAGCATAGTCAATGAAGCAGAAGTCGATGTTTTTCTGGTACTACCTTGCTTTCTCCATAATCCGGTGAATGTTGGCAATTTGATCTCTAGTTCCTCTACCTCTTCGATAGCCAGCTTGTACTTCTGGCAGTTCTGTATCCACGTACTGTTGAAGCCTAGCTTGTAGGATCTTGAGCATGACCTTGCTAGCGTGTGAAATGAGTGCAATTGTGCAATAGTTTGAATCTGGCTCATAGGGTGGGGCTATTTGGGGCCATGCCCCCTTTCTTAAAGGGACAACCCCACAAGATTTTCCCTTGAAAATGCTTTTAAAAGATATTTTAAAACATTTTTAAAAGGTGTGTAGCAGCAGCAAAAAATGGCAGCCCCACCAGAAAAAAATTGCCCCACGAGCCACAAAATCCTGGCTACGGGCCTGCACCTGATGGAGGTCTCTGGGAACATACAGAGTGCTTTCAAGTTCCTGCATCCCCACATGATCTCCCTCCTAAATGTAACCAAGGGTTCAAAAAGTTTTATAAAACCCATAAGATGCAACCAGCTGTTGTTATTTTTTCAGGGACCAGCACATAACAGAGTCTTAATGTGTGAAAATGGGCAGCTGAGGCTTTTCATGGCATTCAGATAAGTAACATCATCTGGTAAACAGCATCCCCTTTCGTCTCTAGGACTTGGTACTTTTTTCTCCAGGCAGCTGACAACTCTCGGAGCACAACAGGCCAGCACTGACACCTATTAAGAAAACAAAATCCTCCTCTAGGAACAAATGGAACCCAATAATAATGGAAAATCCATCTAGTATGTATGGTGAAAGCACGGAAGTGTGGAGAAATGGATTATAAAAGAAGAAATCAAAATCGATGAGGCATTAAGAGACTATAAGCAAAACAAACAGTCGTAAAATGTCAAACAGCAATCAAAATAGCGAAATGCAAACTTTCCTACACTGAGTTGAACCAGATCTTAAACCTGGAGAAGGTTCCCGTGCTTACTTACAGGTATAGCTGTTTGCCTTAGGGTCTGTTTCGGAGGTGGCCTCAGAGAGATGCACTTCTCCCTACGAAAGATGGAACAAGAAATTAGCCACTTGGGCCTGGTTCCCTGAACAGCCCCAAGAGCAACTCAGAGCACCTGAAACCAACAAACTGTGAAGAAGCTTCATTGAAAAACATCTGTGCACGTTTCTCTCAATCTGTGCCAAAAACAACAACAACAGCAACATCTCTACTTTCAATATGGCCTCATCTGTGGGTACTTAAATCCAGAGATTGAGGAGATGAACAGACAAGACAGACCTTTCTACAAACCTGAGAGAAGGTCTGTGTTTGCAGGAAAATATGAAATCTAAACAAATTAAAATAAGGGCATTAAAATACTCAAAATGATAGGAGCAGCATCTGTAGCTTTAAGAAATGAATGCCCTCAGCGGCCATTGCTAGGCAACTACAACAGTATTGCCAGCCTTCAAGCCATGGCTTCTGTTAATAAAGTGTAGGGCCCTTTCCAGGGCTGTTTTGGCCTTTAAGGGAGGACTCATTGGGGACAAGTCTTACAGCAATCAATGGGCAACTTACTGCCATGTGACTTGCATGACTCACCCAGGACTGGCTGCTTGCTACTGGTCAACAGCAACCACTCCTCAATAGCCAATGTGGTGTAGTGGTTAGTGTTTCAGACTAGGATTTGGGAGACCCACAGCCCTGTAGCCAGGATTTTTGGGGGGAGGGGGTGCTGAGGCACTTGGGGGGGCATGAGGGCACAGCTATTTAAATTAAATGAAATGAGCAGCACCTCCCACCCAAATCTTTCCCTGGCTTAAGCTCTCCAACCCCTCCAGGGGCAGAGGGGAGGGAGAGAAGGAGTAACTGCTTACCCCGGCTCTTCCTGCTTGGTGGGTCGGACCAGTATTGTTGATGCCACGCCACCTCTGCACCGGCCCAAAGCGATTTCACTAACCTTCCTGCCTTCCTCCTTCTGCAGGAAGGAAGAAGGGTTAGAGAAATTGCTTTGGGCCGGTGGCTCAAGCAATATTGGCCCAGCTCACCAAACAGGAAGAGCCACACCGCACTGCCCCCACCCAAATGCCCCTCACCTAGGGTTGCCAAGTCCATCTTCCATCCCCAGCGGGGGACTTTGGGGGCATT
>NW_015165860.1:249323-250651 GCF_001447785.1 Gekko japonicus | reverse complement strand
TCTTCTTTGTTATTCAACTTTTTCGTAATTTTATCCATTTCTGCCATGAACAGAACTTTTTGTATCCAGTCTTCAATTTCTGGTACTTTCTCTGTTTTCCAAAATTGTGCATAAATCATTCTCGCAGTTGTAATTAAGTACCAGAATAAGGTCTTTTTAGTCGTATTGATTTCTTCCATTTTTAATCCCAAAAGCAGAATTTCTGGTGTCTTTTTGAAAGAGCATTTCAGTATTTTTTGCATTTCTTTGTGGACTTTTTGTCCAATAGTCTACAGCTTTCTCGCAAGTCCACCACATATGATAAAATGAGCCTTCATGACTCTTACATTTCCAACATTTGTTTGACATATTCTGGTTCATATTTGCAATTTTTTTCGGAGTCATGTACCACCTATACATCATTTTATAACAATTCTCTCTAACATTAGTACAAGGCGATATCTTAATAGAATTTTTCCACAAATATTCCCAGGTTTCAATCAAAACTTCCTTATTCATATTTATTGCCCATTTTATCATTTGCTCTTTCACCGTTTCCTCTTCTGTATACCATTTTAACAACACTTTATACATTTTAGAGATATTTTTCCCCCTCCACTCTCCCAAACATTTTCCATTTCATTTTTTTCCTCTCTAAAACCATAATTTCTTTTATCTGATCTAAAAAGATCATAAATTTGCATGTATTTCAACCATTCATATTCATATTCAATTTCATTCTGCTTTTTCATTACCCATTCTGTTCCCTCTTTTTTAACCCTCACCCCAATCTTAAACTGCAATCTTAGCTGAGCACCGTGCCAGAATGAGGGTTAGAAAATCACTTCAGGCCTCCTTCCAGCGTGGCACATGGCTAAGATTGAGGCTTCTGATTGGGGTGAGGGGCTCTGAAGATCTGATAGGGGGCTCAGCCCCTAAAGCCCCGCCACTGGCCATGGCCCTGGAGACCCAGGTTTGAATCACCAGTCTGCCATGGGAAACTGACTGGGTGTCCTTAGGCCAATCACACCACCACCGCCCCGAGGTCCTGATTAAACATTTGCTATTGAAGAATCCTCCTGCCGTCTTCGTGGGACTTTGGACATTCAATCCGCCATCTTTTAGATTATGAATGGGAGCTTGAGCACCTGTTATTATATTTTAATATGTAGTATATGTTTTAAACTGTTTTGTATATATTGTTTTATCATGGCAAGTTGTTCTTGCCTCTGTGAGCCGCCCTGAGCCCACTGGGGAGGGCGGGGTATAAGTATGAAAATAAATAAATAAATAAATAAAATTAATCTACATCACAGAGTTGTTGTGAGGGGAAAATGCAGAAGAGGTGC
>NW_015165860.1:234506-249294 GCF_001447785.1 Gekko japonicus | reverse complement strand
GGAATAAATGAAGTAAATAAATAATAAATATAGCTGAATACGAGGGGTAGATAAAAAGGTAGGTTGGTGGCTGGGTAGGAAAGAGAGAAGGAAGCAAGGAAAGGTGAGGATCTGGGGGCTGCCAGAAGGAGGGAAAGTGAAGTACCCCGAAACTCCTTGAAGATTCCCCACAGTGCAACCGGCCTGGTCAGCAGCTGGTACCATGCAACTCAGCTAGAGTTTTCCCAGGTAGAGGCTGCCAAGGGAAGGGAAGGAGGGAAAGCTAAAGAGGAAAAGAGGAGAGACTGTGTGGGCTTTCAGGGAAGGGAAAGTTTGGGAAAGAGGAAATAGTGGGGGAGAGTTAAATGAGATGCCCCCCCGCAAGTCCTTATGCGCCCCCCACTTGTAAATAAATAAATCACACTCGATCTTTGCAGAAGGAAGGGTTTCCAAGTCACAGAGTATGAGTGGCAGAAAGTTTTGACTGGTGATTTAAAACAAACGAAGCAAAGTAAACCTTTTAATGGTGCAGTTGCAATGATGACAATCTGGCATTAATGCGGCACTTTCAGGCTTCAAAGCACATCACACACTGTTTGCAGTCCTCACAGCGACACTGTCAGGTAGGCTGGTGGTGTTAACGCCTAGAGATGTAAAATTTCCGGAAATTTTGAAGCTCGGGAAAAAAACCATTTTCCCCCATTTTCCCCCGGAAAAAACCGGGAATGTTTGGAAAAATGGGGGAAAATGCTACATTTAGCATTTCTTTTGTCTTTTCTAGATTGAAAGTCATTCTGTTGCTTTAGGAACATAAAATATGACTATAGACATTTTTACTTGGCATGAAATTATCACAACTAGCATATTAAAAATATAGTGGAGCCAAACAATTATTACGAACAGAATACCCACCCACATGCAAAAACAAAACTGAAACCTTTTTCTTTTCTTCTGACAATAGCACCTCCTAAAGGAAGAAATGCATCTTGTTCTTGCATTGGAGAGTTCAGTTTGTAACCTAGGACTTGCTTTTCCTCAGTGCACAGAAATTTTCCAATTTTTCGGAAAAAAATTAGGCTTCAGGGGAAAAAAAGGGGAAAAAACGTTTCCCCCCCGAATTTTTCCGTTTTTTTTCTGGGCCTTCACATCTCTATTAATGCCAGATGGGAAGCGCAAGATGAGTGAAAAGGCAGGGTTTCCAATCTCCAGGTGGTGGCTGGAGATCTCCTGGGATTACAACTGATTTTCGGGCAACAGAGATCAGTTCACTTGGAAAAAATGGCCAGTTTGGAAGATGGATTCTGTGGCATTATAACCCACCGAAGTCTCTCCCCCCCCCCCCCAACGCTGCCTTCCTCAGGCTCCACGTTCAAAATCTGCAGGCATTTCCCAACCTGGAGTTGGCAGCTCCAGAAAAACACCTAGAGAGTTGGTGGCAGGAGTGAGATTTGAATGAGGGCCCTCCTGAACCACAGCTAATGAGCCTCTTGTCTGTGGCTCTTGCTGGTTGTGGTAACTTAGGGTAACATATACTTTTCATAAGCACTCTGGAAGAGCCCTGCTGGCTCAGACCAAGGGTACATCTAGTTCTGCATCCCATTTCCAAAGATTTACCAGCCAGATGCTTCCAAGAATCTCCTTGGGTGAGTCCTGAAGGCGACAGGCCTCTCTCATGGTGTGTGCCTCACACCTGGTATTCAAAGGTGCACTGCCTTTGAACACGGGGATGCCACTTGGCTCTGATGGCAAATAGTTGGCATTAGAGCCACCCCTTCTGGGGCTGGGGTTTTTTAAATGTATTTTTGCATTTGTGTGTGTGCCTGGAGGTCATGGCAACCTCTAGCAACTCCTATTGGGGCACAGAGGCCGTTCAGAGATGTGGCGTGATGGCCTGCCTCTGGCCTCCCAGCCCTGGTATTCTAGTCTGGAGGTCTCCTATCCAAGTACTTAGCTTCCAAGATCTGGCAAGATCAGGCTTATCTGGGCTATCCAGGTCAGGCCCCCTTCTGTGACTGTTTTTAAGCAGATTTAGGTGGGTAGCCATGTTGGCCTGCAGGAACCGAACAAAGTTTGAATCCAGTGCAGGGTTGTCAGCCTCCTGGTGGTGAATGGAGATCTCCTGCTATTACAACTGATCTCCAGGTGACAGAGATCAATTCACCTGGAGAAAGTGGACACTTTTGAAGTTGGACTCTATGGCGCTATGCTTCAGACCTCACCCTTTCCAGGTTCTACCCCCAAAATCTCCAGGTATTTAATAACTCTGAGCTGGCATCTCTAATCCAGTGGCACTTTAAGACCAACAAAGTTTTATTCTGGGTATCAACTGGACTCAAACTCTGTTCTGTTTTTAATCAGTCATCTAAGACAGAGGATTCTTGTAGCAGTGAGTTTCAGAAATCATGATGCGTTGGGTGAAGAAGGATTTGCTCAGTCTCCTGTTAATCCCATTTAATTAGGTGACCACAAGGTCTAGTATTACACGAAAGGAAGAAGAGTTTCTCTCTGTGTGTGTGCATAATATTCGTTCCCCAGCATTTGGTGGGCGGGCAGGGAAAACTCCCACCATCTCCCTGCCACAGAAGTCTTTCTGCCCCTGCACTTGAGAGGCATCTTTGCCACTACTGTGGCAAGGGAAAGCAGCAGACCCACTAACTTTCATCACTGGAGGCTGAATGGTAGACGCCCCAGTGGCATTCCGCTCCTTTAATTCGTATTTTGGGGTAATCAAATCCTCTATTGCTACTGTTGTTATTTCTAAATCCATCTTTGAATGTGATCCTGCTGGCTTCCTTTTATGAAAAAAAGACAAAATGCCAAAAAGGTTTTTGTGCTCACATTGCCTTTTCTTTAAATGGCATTTTCCTAATTTTCACCAAGCTAGTCATTTATTTCCTCCTGGAGATGAAAAGACCAGAGCCGGGAGAGAAGGAGCCCTCCCTTTCTCCCGTGTGTCCTTCGGGGACCGACGAAACTGTGCCACTCACAAGGGGAGGCCGGTAGGCAGGCAACGGGCTCATAAAAGGGGCTGTTTTTCTTTCCGTTGTTTCCAAAGGATTTTACAGCCACCTATCAGTGCATTAAACACTTTTCTGAATTGAAGGCAGTGGAACTAAAATTACCAGGAGGGGGGCAATACCACATCCCAGGTTGAAATGTACCCCTTCATCAGTGTGTCTTCTGGCACAGAGCAAAAGACTGAACAGGTCAGAAAGCTTCTTGAAGGGAGCCATGAAGAAGTGGACTTCGGGAAGGCTCTGCAGTAAGTCACTGATACAGGGAGGGTGTAAGATTGATGGCAGAATATCAGCCTAAGCGGCAGGCATGGTGACACCTGGCATTTATCTATAACGCATTTTCAATTCCCGCAGTGCAGAAAACCTTGCAACGACCTTGCAAAGCCGGCTGGTACTGTGGTCCTTTCAGCCTTCTGACTCTCCTTTGAGTAGGGTTGCCAGCCTCCAGGTGGGGCCTGGAGATCTCCCATTTTTACAACTGATCTCCAGCTGACAAAGAGTCGATCCCCTGGAGTAAATGGCTGCTTTGAAGGGTGGACTCTATGGCATTCTATTGTGCTGAGGCCCCTCCCATCCCCAAACCCCACCCTCCCCTGGATCCACCCCCAGATTCTCCAGGTATTTTCCAACCCAGACCTGGCAACCCTACCTATGAGGCCCTGGCAAGTACAGGGGCCAGAGGGATGATGATGTGGACTTCGGGGTGGGATGTCCTTCACCTTTCCCAAGACGTCTTCAACCAGGTGTGCTTCTCCAAGATGTATTTCAGAAGGCGGCTGGGTAACAGGAAAAGCCAGATTGTAAAACTGAGATGGTAGAAGAGCCTCTTCCCCCGCATTGTATTTCTATCAGGTGAGCCCACCCTCCAAAGCATCCATTTTCTTCAGGGGAACTGATCTCTGTCATCGGGAGAGGAACTATAATTCCTGGGGATCCCCAGGTCCCCCCTGGAGGCTGGCATCCCTGTCCAACTGGGACATGACATGGGAGTGGGGGAGGCCAAACTAGGGTTGCCAACTCTGGGCTGGGAAATTCTTGGAGATTTTAGAGTGGAGCCTGGGAAAGGTGGGGTTTGGGGACGGGAGGGACCTGTGTGGGGTATAATGCTCTAAAGCAGGGGTGTCAAACATGCGCCCTGGGGACCGGATCAGGCTCCCAGAGGGCTTCCACCAGGCCCGCAGTAGAACTGCTTCCAGTTCTGCTGCTGCAGCATCATAGCTTGCTTCGCCATTTCATGTTTCAACCTGGGTCCTAGACTCTGAACTCTGAGCATGAGATTTCTGTGGTGAATGCCAATAAATCAAAAAGGAGGTTTGCAGTTTACAGAGCTAATGTTTTGAGCATGTTTTTATTTTAAGTTTAAAAAAAAGTCTTTGTGTTTGTGTCCTTTATAAAGTTGATATCTCCGCTACCTGGCATTACATTTTATGACACACAGGGCCCGGCCCAAGGTCTCATTTATGTCAGATCCGGCCCTCATAACAAATGAGTTCGACACCCCTGCTCTAGAGTCCCCCCTCCAAGGCAGCCATTTTCTCCAGGGGAAGTGGTTTATGTCACCTGGAGATCAATTGTAATTCTGGGAGATCCCCAAGCCCTACCTGGACGTTGGCAACCTTCAGCCAAACCTTTTGTTTTTTCTTACAGTTTTCCTAAGAACAAATGTGTCCCCCTCCCCCGAGAAGGTATTTGCCCTGCTGAGGGAAACACAGATCCCCCCCCCCAGCATCTGTTTTGGGAAGGAGTGGGGGATTAGAAGTGGAGACAATGCCGTGGGGACAGATAACCCCCTTCTCCTTGTGATCTGCTCCTCCCCCACCCCACAACTGCTTCTGAGCAATAAAAGAGCATCCATTCCTGGGTCTCCCCGTTTCTTCCCCAGAGCACCTCAGGGTGGAAGACAGAAGTCAGTCCCAGCTTCCCTCCACTTTCTCAGACCAGAAGAGCTGAGGAGGCCTCACCTTTGCATCTCTTTGGAAACGGCTTCCCTGGAGGCTTGGCAACATTTTGTAATTGGTCCCTGCCACACTGTCGGATGGCAGCCATTTTGAGTCTGGCCTTCCTTTGTGCCTGGCAACCAGCGGGAGCTTGGGGGACAGGGACACGGGGGGGGGGAGTTTTGCAAGTGTTCTGCACGGCATGACGTCACTTTGGGAGGGGGGGACTGGAACTGCCACCACATCATTCTAGGGATCACCAGAAAAATCTATGCCCGACTTTCCAGCCATTTCTAGAAGTCAGTGATGTTACACCACATGTGCTGCCAGTGTTTTTAAATTTTTCTCCCTGCTGCCACAGGAAAGGTTTCCGGCAGGGAAACTGGCAACCCCAGCCTCACTCTCCTCGGCAGCCATTTGCTAGTGGCACCAGCTAGCCTTTCTCATGATTCAAAAACTGCCCATGTGGCAAACAAGACTGAGACCCCTGCTGAAATGCCCAGGACAAACTGTGTACCACCTGAGCCATGGGGAAATGTTGATATCATTGGCTTTGGTCCTCCAAAAAGGGGGTGAGGAGCAATGCTCCCTCTACGCTGTGGAGTCTTGTGAGCAAAAATTCTACTTTGGGCACCACTAGCATTACAGTTGTGAGCGAGCGATTTGGCTGCTGCATAAAATGGTTTCTGCTGGAGCCATCCTTCCCGAGCTAAGACGAAAATGGGTGAGCCGGAGGCTAAAAAACTGTGAGCTAGCTTACACTAACTCAGCTTAGAGGGAACATTGGTGGGGAGTATGATCTTCCATCTACCTCTCTTTAGAGGTGGAAATTCCTGGAGATTTGGGAGGGGGGGAGGAGCCTGGGAACAGTGGGGTTTGAGAAAGACCGGGACCTCAGCAGAGTAGAATGCCATACAGAGTCTGCCCTCCAATGCAGCCGTTTCCACCAGGGGAACTGATCGCTATTTTGGTGCGGCTTCCAAAAGCCGCACTTTGGCTGCGCATTCCCCCCCCCCAGGGGCCTACAGCATGCGCAGTTCGGCCAGGAGCCAGGGATGCACCAGCAGAAGGACGCGCCGGCGATCCCACGGCCGCGCTTGCCGTGGCCATTCAGGTAAGACCACCTCTATGGTCTTTTTTGCTGCGGGGTTTCCGGGGTTAGAGACGGATCAGGGACGGGTGCGTGCCGCTTCCCAGATGTTGTGGTGAGATTGTGCCCGTTTGCTGCGGCCCCAATCCGTCCCTCTCCCAGGCCAAAACCCTCCATGTGACCGGGACTGTAGTCTGGAGATCGACTGTAATTCAGAGAGATTGCCTTGCCAGGCCCCACCTGGAGGTTGGCAACTCTAGCTCTCTCTGATCTGCCAGCGGTGCCCTTCTGCCTTCTTCTTGAAGCCCTTCACAGTGTGTCGGGAGAGTGATGAGGACTGGTCCCTCTAAGCTGAATTAGTGTGAGCCAGCTCACAGTTTTTTAGCCTCCAGCTCACAGATTTCTGTCTTAGCTCAGGAAGGAGGGCTCCGGAGCAAACCGATTTATGCAGCAACCAAATCGCTCGCTCACAGCTTGTAATGCCAGTAGCTCACAAAGCAGAATTTTTGCTCACAAGACTCCACAGCTTAGAGGGAGCACTGGTGATGAGAGGACTGGTCAGCTCTTAAATGCCACCTGTCTCTGCCTGTCTCCTTAGAAGCAGAGATCCGAAGAAAGGATGCAGTTGTCAAGGATTGCTTCACTAGAAACTCTGGTTTTGATTTTCTTTCCGAGTGACATTCTCCATCTTCTCTTTTCCCTGGCACCTCCGCTGTGCTCAATAAACGCTATGATTGGAGTGACCGCTCAGGGCCAGAGTAATTGCTGACTTCCCACAATCTGGGCTCATAAGTTGTTCAGAGGTGTCGCTATATAAATGTCCCTTTTTATTACCAGAGCTAACAAACATCATCTTAAAACTAGACCAACAATTCAGGTTATGTTGAGGTGGGACCTCCTGGTAGCTTTTGATATTGTTTTACCTCATTCTTTCTTTTCTATTACTGTTCATTTGACCCACTGGTCTTGAACAGCCACTGAGAAATCTATGTTTAAGCAACTAACGGAAAGCTACCAACATAATGGGATCTCCCCAACAAAATAGGATACGGTTTATGTCGTTGTTTTAGAATGTTTCTGTATTTCTACAACGGCAGCCAAAAATCTAGCAACCCTGTATGTAACACATCCATCTACATTTCCCAGTAGAGATGGACACAAACTGCATTTTTCCAGTTGTTTGTTGTTCATGGCTGAACCACAATCCGAACCACAAACCCATATGAACCAGGAGGTTGGTTTGCAAACCGACCGGGTTCGTATTGGTTTGTGAGCCATTTATAAGAA
Organism: Gekko japonicus; assembly: GCF_001447785.1. Taxonomy (NCBI): domain Eukaryota; kingdom Metazoa; phylum Chordata; class Lepidosauria; order Squamata; family Gekkonidae; genus Gekko; species Gekko japonicus. The sequence continues at coordinate 241,984 of NW_015165860.1, read as the reverse complement.
GAAGAGGATTGGATTTATGCCCTCCTTTTACTACCCAAAGGAGTCTCAGAGAGGCTTACAATTTCCTTCCCCTCTCCACAACGGACACCCTGTGAGGTAGGCGGGGCTGAGAGAGCTCTTTCGAGGACTGCTGTTGAGAGAAGAGCTCTGAAAGAACTTGTGACTGGCCCAAGGTCACACCAGCAGCTGCATGCGGAGAAGTGGGGAATCAAAGCCGGTTCTCCCAGATTAGGGTCGACGCTCCTAAGCACTACACCAAACTGGCTGTCTTTAAAGTTTAAACTCCTGCTTTCTGGTCCTTTGCTGCTTTTCGCAGGGAGCAAAAAGCAGGGGTTTAAATAGCTCTGACCCATTTCACCTCTGCTTACTGCTTGCTGCCACTTTTGGTGGTGAGCAGAAAGCAGGGGTCTGCTCCCTGTGGCTTTTTGTGGGGAGTGGAAAGCAGTGAGTGGTGGGGAGCTCCCCACTGCTCAGCTGCTTTTCACAAACCACCACAAACAGCATCAAAATTTGTGAAAGTTCATGGCAGTTCTTTGTGAACCACGAGCTGACCAAAATTCGTGATGAACTTTAGTTCATCAGCTGGTTAATGCCCATCCCTATCGCTCAGTAGCCGAAGAGTCTCAGCCACTGAAGAAGTCCTTACTAAGTAAGTGGAAAATCAGCTCCTAAATTTAAAAATTCAGGACAGCTTAAAAGTACATGGTCAATAGGTTCAATGCGGTTAATGTTGCAATAGCATGTTCCCTCTGAATATGGAATACCAGCGTATCTACCTGTAAAGACTGCAGATCGTAGAGGGTTAAGACGCACCAACATCAAGGCACATCTATATTTAGGATATGTTAGATCACAAAAATACATTGGTATGCTAACTGGTAGGGGAGGGTTGTTTTTAAAAATGTCTCACACACAGTAAATGTGAGAGTCCTCCCCCCACCTAGGAAACAAGAGAGAAATCCAGGACTTCAACACAGCTGTGCATATGACCCCCCCCAAAAAAACCCCCCTAAGTAGAAACAAAAACAGGAGATACTGCAGTTTCTAACTCAGGTCTTATGTTGTACTAAATAAGCAAATGTATTGAGTTTTTAAAATATTTTCAAAGTTGTGGCTTACACCAACCCTGCAGTGTAGTCTAATGCAATTATCCCATATGAGGCACGCTAAAGCTGTATCCCATATGAGGCGCGCTAAAGCAGAGAGAGAGAGAGAGAGAGAGAGAGAGAGAGAGAGAGAGAATGAACTTTATAATATCCCAGCAATGTAGTCTAGCATTTTTATGTCGTTAACACCACTGAACACAGATCTCCTGGCAGGTGTGTTTCACGGGATACTGTGGTTTAGGGGGCAATGAAATTTATCATAGCATGAATGGTTGGGCTAATTAACTCTTTCACATGAGGGCCCATTTGGCAATCATATTGTATCCAAATTGTGCTCCCACATTTCAAGCAGATTTCCCCAACAGGTAGGAAAACAGTGGGGGAGGGGGCAATTTTTGGTCACACAAGCAGCCCACCTGGGGAAAAAAAAAGAGTTATTCTTCTCTTTCCCCAGCACCACGGTTGCAATCAATTCCACAGCTTGCATTTCCTCTAAAACCGTTCCTTTTTATATATATAAAAAAACACCAACAGCCTGCTAGATATTGATTACAGATCTCCTGCTGCAGTCTGACCCTCGGGGGCTGCTTAAAGTGTTGCGGTGGAATTTCTGCCAGTGACTTTTGGATTCCGAGAAAAAGACCACCACCCCCAACACAAAATACACCTCAGATGGCAGTTAAGGAATTCTGCCCCCCCCCAAGCTAGTGCTGCAATTGTATGCAGATGTTGTGCCTGTGAGCTCAGCCAACCTGTATGTGCCTGTGTGATCCTTTTGCCCTTCACAGTCAGGCTAGACAGTGTGTTTGTGCATGTTCGTGCCATGTGCGTGTGCTTGCAATGCTAGCCTTTCTGTATGCACTAAATGCACTAAATGAACCCACTGCATACTCCGCTGCTCTGCCTTCTGCTGCTTCCTGATTCCCAAACCTTCCCTGGCTGTTGATCCCTCTTTCCTGCTCCTCTCTCTGCCGTTGGCCTCACTTTCTGGAACAATCCTCTGCTGGTCTCTCTTTTGCACGATGAGGATTGCCCAATTTGGGGTGTCTTGGTCTATCACATTCAGTTTTTTCACCTTTGGTTTGGCTACAGTTGCCAATTTCTAGGTGGATATGCAAAAATATATAGCACTCAGTGATCCCCCTAAGCTGAGTTAGTGTGAGCTAGCTCACAGTTTTTTAGCCTCCAACTCACACATTTTTGTCTTAGTTCAGGAAGGATGGCTCCAGAGCAGACTGAATTATGCAGTAGCCAAATTGCTCACTCACAACTCCTGAATGAACAATGAAAAGTAATAGAGGAAAACAATGGAATGGGAAGGACTAGAGATCTCTTCAAGAAAATTGGAGAAATCAAGGGTGCGTTCCATGCAAAGCTGGCCATGATAAAGGACAAAAATGGTAGGGACCTAACAGAAGCGGAAGAGATTAGGAAAAGATGGCAAGAATACACAGAAGAACTATACAAGAAAGACCTCGATGTCCTTGACAACCACGACGGTATAATCACTGACCTCGAGCCAGACATCCTGGAATGTGAAATTAAATGGGCCTTAGAAAGCATTGCTAACAACAAAGCTAGTGGAGGTGATGGTATCCCAGCTGAGCTATTCAAAGTCTTAGAAGAGGATGCTGTTAAAGTTCTGCACTCCATTTGCCAGCAAATTTGGAAAACGCAACAGTGGCCACAGGATTGGAAAAGATCAGTATACATTCCAATCCCAAAGAAGGGCAATGCCAAGGAATGTTCAAACTATCGCACAATTGCACTCATATCACACGCTAGCAAGGTCATGCTCAAGATCCTACAAGCTAGGCTTCAACAGTACGTGGATAGAGAACTACCAGAAGTACAAGCTGGGTTTCGAAGAGGTAGAGGAACTAGAGATCAAATTGCCAACATTCGCTGGATTATGGAGAAAGCAAGAGAGTACCAGAAAAATATCTACTTCTGCTTCATTGACTATGCTAAAGCTTTTGACTGTGTGGATCACAACAAACTATGGCAGGGCCTTAAAGAGATGGGAGTACCAGACCACCTCACATGTCTCTTGAGAAACCTGTATAAGGGCCAAGAAGCGACAGTTAGAACCGGATATGGAACAACTGATTGGTTCAGCATAGGAAAAGGAGTACGACAAGGATGTATATTGTCGCCTTGCTTATTTAATATATATGCAGAGTACATCACGCGAAATCTGGCCTGGATGAATCACAAGTGGGAATTAAGATTGCTGGGGAAAAGATCAACAACCTCAGATATGCAGACGATACCACTCTGATGGCAGAAAGTGAAGAGGACCTCAAGAGCCTCTTGCTCAGGGTAAAAGAGGACAGCGTAAAAGTGGGCTTGAAGCTTAACATCAAAAAAACTAAGATCATGGCATCCGGCCCCATCACTCCTTGGCAAATAGAAGGGGAAGTGGTGGAAGTAGTGACAAACTTCATGTTCCTGGGATCCCAGATCACCGCAGACTGTGACAGCAGCCATGAAATTAAAAGACGCCTGCTCCTTGGGAGGAAAGCGATGGCGAACCTAAACAGCATGATAAAAAGTAGAGACATCACCCTGCCAACAAAAATACGCATGGTCCAAGCAATGGTATTCCCAGTAGTCATGTATGGCTGCAAGAGTTGGACTATAAGGAAGGCCGAGCGCCGAAGAATAGATTCTTTTGAACTATGGTGCTGGAGAAGACTCTTGAGAGTCCCTTGGACTGCAAGAAGATCAAATCAGTCAATCCTAAAAGAAATCAACCCTGACTGTTCGCTGGAAGGCCAGATAATGAAACTGAAGCTCAAATATTTTGGCCACCAAATGAGAAGGGAGCACTCACTGGAGAAGACCCTGATGCTGGGAAAGATTGAAGGTCAAAGAAGACGGGGATGGCAAAGGATGAGATGGTTAGACAGTGTCATAGATGCAACGAACATGAAGTTGAGCAAACTTCAGAGGACGGCGGAAGACAAGAAGGCCTGGTGTGATCTGGTCCATGGGGTTGCAAAGAGTCGGACTCGACTGTGCGACTGAACAACAACAACAAGCTCAGAAAGTAGAATTTTTGCTTACAAGACTCCACAGCTTAGAGGGAACATTGATAGCACTGTGTATAATAGATGTATGTTCAAGGTAGATCAATTTTGTGCTTTTTCTTTTTTTGTTTTTCTATACTGTGATATAAATATTGGTGTCAAATATTATCAAAAATAGGTTTCACCCAAACAAAACATCAAAGCACAGGTTTACATTCCGTTCAAATATTCAGACAGCACCTTGTCAGTATCACAATCACTAGTCCAAGGGGACTCTAGTAATTTACTCATTTCAAATATGGTCTTTTTCAAGGACCGTAATGTATATAAAGGACATAAGGCGCAATAATTTCTCTTTGTGAGCACGAAAACTCTTAAAATAGCGGCATATTTTCTAGGGTCCCATCGGAACCCTTGCGGCAGACATAATAACCTATCTAGGATAGCATATCCCTCAAGGGAGGGAACTTATTGGGGTAGAATGCCCTAGACTCCACCCTCCAAAGCAGCCATCTTCTCCAAGTGAACTGATCTCTGTCATCTGGAGATTATCTGTAATTCCTGGAAGACTCCATGCCTCACCCGGTGGTTGGCAACCCTACAATGTTACAGTGTATGCGCACACATTCTCCCTGTATGTGCATACATCTGTTTATAAGAGAGAGCCGACATACATTCACTTTACAAATGAAAACAGAGGCCAGTACCTGGGTAAATGAGGGGTTTACATCACTTGTCAAGCAGTACATGTCTTGAGCATGGCATGAAAGATACTCCACACCAGGGGTCATTTCGTAGAAAAAGAGGTGCAGGAGCTCATTAGCTTAACTCATTAGCATAACTTATTTGCATATGTCACACCCCCTGACATCACCGGAAGTGTGTCAGAAGGCAACACCCACCGCTCAGGCTCCACTGGACTGTTTTGGATTGCTAGCTATTGGGGGGGGGGGAATGTGCAGATCTGTCCTCGCAGAGGAGGGAGAGCTTGTACCTGAATAAAACTTGGTCTTAAAGGTGCCAATGGACTGTTTTGGACCGGGGGGCGCTCTGCAACTTACCTGACTGCTTCTTGCTCTGACTGAGGGCTGCTGGGAGCTTGTTGCATGTGCCCGCCCCCTGGGCTCTTTACTGCCGGAGCTCCTCTCCTGTGCGCTCCTGCAGGAAATGGCCCCTGCTCCACACACATATAAAGTGCTGACTTGAAAAAAAAACTTATGCTAGAATCAAAACTTATTTGCAGTGCCCCAGGACTCATGCCTCTGTTATTCCTGAACATGACTGTTTGCGGTTTGTTTGTTTTTTGTTTAATGGGAGCAGAAATGTAGAGAGGGACAGTGGCGTGGAAAGAGGAGGGGTTGCCTTTTCCCCTTCCCCAAATGGCTCTCGTTATTCATTAACGGCCTCTTAGGAGCCACCTTCAAGCTGGCAGCGAAAAGAATATGACAAACCTCCCAAACAAGCCATTAAAAAAAAAAAAAAAGGCCAGGGCGCAAAGCCAACACTGAGCAGTTTAAAATGATAATCATAAAACAGTTACCAGGCTACAAGCTGACTGCAAAACAGCTCAGGAAAGAACAAACAAACAGAACCCACCCGGGCGAAAAAGAAGAAGAAAGTTCCATCATGGCACCAAAAGGGAAACATGGTGGAAGGGCCAGGTGAGCCTCAAAGGGGAGAGCCTCTGACAGGTGAGGTGCCATGAGGCTTTGCCAACCTCCAGGTGGTAGCTGGAGATCTCCTGGGATTACGGCTGATCTCCCAGGCAACAGAGATCGGATCACCAGGAGAAAATGGCCACTTTGGAAGGTGGACTCTATGGCATGATATCCCCACTGAAGTCCCTCTCCTCTCCAGACCCCGCCCTCCTCAGACTCCACCCCCAAAATCTCCACATATTTCCCAACACGGAGCTGGCAGCCCTATGCACCACCACTGAAAAACTTGACCTGATGGCCACCCGTTCCACCTCTGCAGGTGGGGGGGGGCACAGATAATCAGGGCCTGAGAGGAGGATCTTAACTGGTGGCCTCAGGCTGGTTTTACTGTTCTTAGGAGCATTTATGGGCATCCACAGGGCTTGTTTTGTAGAAAAAGCCCAGCAGGAACTCATTAGCATAATAGGCCACACACCCAACAGCAGAAACTCATTAGCATATTAGGTCACACCCTGACAGCACATCTCATTAGCATATTAGGTCACACCCCCATGTTGCCAGAAGTGTGGTCACCCAGCCACACCCACCTTTTGCTTCTTATTCGATTTACTTTGTTTATTGTTGAAACCCAGGACTTTTTTGGTAGCAGGAACTTCTTTGCATGTTAGGCCACACACCCCTAATGTAGCCAATCCTAATGAGTTTCTGCTGTTGGGTGTGGCCTATTATGCTAATTAGTTCCTGCTGGACGTGGCCAACACGGAAGCCAGCCGGAACTCCGTTCCTGTGCGTTCCTGCCCAAAAATAGCCCTGGATCCATATTTTCCACCCTGGGCATAATGGGTGGTGAATTCTGGTAAGAAACGGATGGAAGATTGATTGATTGATTCAATTTATAGACTGCCCTGCCCTGGAAAAAGAGGAAAAATCAAGTTGCCATTCTGCACCTACATCCTGGTGTCTCTCTCCCTCTTTAAAACGTCGTCCCAGGGATGACTCCCAGCTTAGAAAAGAAACAGTTTGGGAAAAGAAGACACAAAATACCACTCGTCCTTCTACCATGTCTGCACACAGCAAAGCAGATCAGACTGCAAATTCTGCCAGAGAGTTTCATTCTCGCTACGTCTCCCACATTCAGCCCCCCCCCCATTCTCTGACATGCACACACACACACACCCCTTCCCCCCCTTTTAGTGTTCAACCCCCCCCCCCCCATAAAACTTGCACCTTGTGACCTTTGGTCAGTCGCTTTTTCTGGCAGAAATGCTAGGAGCTCATCCGCAAAGGGAGCTTTCATTAAATGATCAATCTCTGGGTGAAACAGGAAAAAGCATTAACAGTGCTCTGCGCACTGGCAGCCTTCCAGATTCATTGGTAGGGAAGAGAGGACCCCGTCTCTCTACTGAGGCCGGTGAGAAGCATTACCAGGCCAGGCCAGCCTTCTGACTTGGGTTGGATACGGAGAGCTGAGTTTCACAGTCAGCGGACCCACTGTTACGGTTTTACCTGGTCACCTCCTCCCGCTCCAGCTCCGACGGCTTGCCCTTAGCCATCTTGCTGGGTGTCTCCAGCACTGCAGGTCACCCCAAGCCTCAGGATGGGGAAGGGAAAGCAGTTTGTTCCTACCACTTTCCCCAGAAACTCTTGCCGCACACCCTCCTCCTCCTCCTCCTCCTCCCCCT
>NW_015165860.1:187664-234461 GCF_001447785.1 Gekko japonicus | reverse complement strand
TCCTCCTCCTCCTCCTCCTCCTCCTCCTCCTCCGCCTTTCCCCAGAAGCCTGCCTTCAAAGTCCCAAATAGCCTTGCCCCCTTATGGCCTCTCCCTAAGGGGGGCTGCGCCCCGTCCCTCCTACTGGGCTCCTAAATGACTCCTCCCCCAGCTGCCCTCCCCTTTCTCCTGCTGGCCCTCAGTCCCAGTCCCTGCTTCCCCCGGCCCTCTCAGGGGGCCCAGCTGCTGCCACCCGTGTCCATGGGCCCAGGGACATCAGCCTCCAGGTGGCACCTGGGGATCCCCCAGAATTCCAGCTCACCTCCAGACTACAGAGATCGGTTCCCCTGGAGGGAATGGTTGCTTTGGAGGGTGGACTCTGTGGCACTGTACCCCACTGAGGTCCCCGTCCTCCCCAGGCTCCACCTCCAGATCTCCAGGAGTTCCCCAACCTGGAACTGGCAACCCTACTCCCCCATCCCTTGCCAGGGGCCAGGGAGGACCTGGCAACCTTACATTGCTTTCTGGCTCCGCCTGGGTTTCTGCCCCAGGCGTGGAGGCTGCTATCTTTTCTGGGCCGCTCCAGTGTTGGGGCCCCATCCAATTCTTCTGCCTGCACTCAGAATGGTGGTGCCAGGTAAGGTCCCTGTGTGCCAGCCTGCCACTCTTCCCCTGCCCCCAGTCGCCCCAGGCTCGACACTGCTTCCAGGGCCCATGTTGGCACCCAGGTCATGGCCAGGGCTCTCCGTTGGTGCATCTCTCGTGACGGCAGTGGAGTGGACAGTCTTATTGACTTGGACTCTCTCTCCAGCCTTTGGGGTGTGATGCTCTTTGAAGAAGGGACAGAGCAAGCTAGCCTGAATTTTGCATAAGAGAGTTGGTTGGCCTGCAAGTGATGGATAAGCCCAGGGATACGTTTTAACTCAGTTTTACTCAGAGGGTTCCTAACCTCTAGAGGGGGCCTGCCTGGAGATCTCCTGCTATTACAGCGCATCTCCAGGACAGAGATCAGCCCCCCCCCCCAGAGAAAACCCAGCTGTGGTCGCTCCCCAGGCTCCACCCCCAGAATCTCCAGGTTGCCTGCTCGGGCGGGGAAATACCTGGAGATAAGCTATGGAGTCCTGTGAGCACAAATTCTACTCTGTGAGTGACTGGCATTAAAGTTGTGAGCAGTGTTCCCTCTAAGCTGAGTCAGTGTGAGCTAGCTCACAGTTTTCTAGCCTCCGGCTCACACATTTTTGTCTCATCTCAGGAAGGAGGGCTCCAGAGCCAACCAATTGATGCCGTCGCCCAATCGCTCGCTCACAGCTTTAATGCCAGGAGCTCACAAAGTAGCATTTTTGCTCACAGGACTCCACAGCTCAGAGGGAGCATTGGTTGTGAGCGAGCGATTTGGCTACTGCATACATCAGTTTGCTCTGGAGCCATCCTTCCTGAGCGAAGAGAAAAATGTGTGAGCCGGAGGCTAAAAAACGGTGAGCTAGCTCACACTAACTCAGCTTAGAGGGAACACTGCTGGAGATGCTGGGGATGGAGCCGGAGGGGTGGGGGGTGGGGACAGGGACCTCAGTGGAGTCATTGTCATGGAGTCCACCCTCCAAAGCAGCTCTTTTCTCCAGGGAAACTGATCTCTACAGTCTGGAGATAGCTGCAATCCTGGGAGATCTCCAGCCACCACCTGGAAGTTAGCAACCCAGATGACGATTATCCAAGGTGTTTCAGTTTGGTCAAGATGCTCCATTCCACATGTCACATTGGTCCCCGATAAGGCAATTTTACTTGCAGTCTTAGGACCTAAACTGGAAGGTACATAGTGGTACTGATATTATTTCCAGTATATACAACTACTTCTAACACAAGGCCCAGATACGTTTGTGGCCCCAAATAGGAACCTTTTGGTGTTTCATTCAATTCCATATTGAAACACTCCATTTTTGGTCCTATATTGTTAATTGTTTATTGCCTTCCATGTCTCACAGGGACTTTGTTGCCTGGTGTATTTTGTACTTTGCTCCATTCTAGGGTTTCCAGCCTGCAGGTGGGGCCTGGAGATCTCCCGCTTTGGCAACTGATCTCCAGCTGACAGAGATCAGCTCCCCTGGAGAAAATGGCTGCTTTGAAGGCATTGGGCCATGCTGAGGCCCCTCCCCTCCCCAAACCCCGCCCTCTCCTGGATCCACCCCTAAAGTCCCCAGGTATTTTCCAACCCAGACTTGGCAACCCTACAGCAACCCTGTGAGGCAAGTAGGGTTGCCAACATCCAGGTGGGGCCTGGAGATCTCCTGGAATCACAACTGATATTAGGGTTGCCATCTCCCTGATGGGGGTGGGATTCCCCCGATTTTCGGGGGGGGGGCAATCTGCCACTAGCCAGCTGGCCAGTGGGAGGAACCCCGCCCCCAAAGAGCCCCACTGCGCCTGATGTGCCCGGCACAATTACATCACCCGGAGGTGACCGTAGAGTTTTTAGCCAAATGCTAGAGCGTCCCCTGTCCAATGTGCCCAGTGTGATGACATCACTTCCGGGTGTGAAGAGAGGGGTGTGAAGACCGAAATGCTTTTGCTTTCCTAAATGCTTTGATGTGCCAGACCTGTTGTTCTGCTTGATACCTTTAGTGCCTTGGCTTGAACACACTATATCTGCAATCTTCGCGCTTTCACCTTCAGTCCTGACAAAGCACGTGTCCAGTATGGTATCTATCAACATCTCAATAAACTACACTTTCTTCGAAGTGAATGGTGCTGAGAACTGATTTAACCAGGATTCCGACAACAGGGATGCCAGCACTGGGCTGGGAAATACCTGGGGATTTGGGGGGTGGAGCCTGAGGAGAGCGGGGTTTGGGGAGGGGAGGGACCTCATCGTATATAATGCCATAGAGTCCACGTCCCAGAGTGGCCATTTTCTCCAGGTGAACTGATCCTAGGGTTCCCAGCCTCCAGGTGGGGCCTGGGGATCTCCCGCTTTTACAACGATCACTTCTTCAGATACCTGAAGATATCTGATTTCTGAAGAAGTGAGCAGTGACTCAGTCTCTCTGAAGAAGTGAGCAGTGACTCACGAAAGCTCCTCCCCTGCCACAAATGTGCTGTAAGGTGCTCCTGGACTCTTGCTCTTTTCTCCGGCTGACAGAGATCAGTTCCCCTGGAGAAAATGGCTGCTTTGAAGGGTGGTCTCTATGGCGTACCATGCTTAGGCCCCTCCCCTCCCAAAACCCCGCCCTCTCCTGGATCCACCCCCAAAGTCTCCAGATATTTTCCAACCCAGACCTGGCAACCCTATCCTGGACTCTTGCTCTTTTCTGCTGCTACAGACAGACTAACATGGTTACCCATCTTGATCTAGGAAAGCTGGAATTGGGCAACAAGATCCAGGATAATTTAAAAACAGATAGGGGCTGATTTCGCCCAAGGAGCTGTGCCACCGTCATGCTTCCCTTTGCCCTGTTTCCATCGATCAATTTCCCACTCAAAGCCGCGCAGCCGCATTTTGACTTCGCCCAATTTTCCCCGCGGTTTTGTGATCCTGTTTTTTGAGGATCATGAAACCGCGGGGGGAAATCAGGCGAAGCTGCAAGTCAAAGTGTGGCCGCGCAGCTTCGAGTGGGAAATTGACTGATGGAAATGGGGCAAAGGGAGGCACGAAGGCAGCGCAGCTCTTTGTGCGAAATCAGCCAAGGTCTATTTGAGCCAAATATAAAATACATTTATGTAGTCACAATAAAGTTAGGCAGGCAATGCACTGAACCCTAGAATGCCTGCAGTAAAGGTAAACATTCTGGCCATCTGGAAGCCGTTTCCAGCTCCACATTGGGAGATTCCTGGAGATTTTGGGGTGTAGCCTTGGGAAGGAAGGTTTAGAGAGGGGAGGGACGTTATTAGGGAATGCTGCCATAGACATCCACCCTGTAAAACAGCCATTTCCTCCAGGGGAGCTGATCTCTGCCATCTGGAGATCGGTTGTTATTCTGGGAGATCTCCAGGCCCCACCTGAAGTTTGGCAACCATAGTAGGAGCATGTTCAAGACTAACAACATTTGTGGCAGAGGATCAGCTTTCTTGAGTCAACGATCACTTCTTCAGATACCTGAAGACAGGGGTCATTTCCTGCTGGAGCGCACAGGAGCGGAGCTCCGGCAGTAAGGAGCCCAGGGGGCGGACACATGCAACAAGCCCCACCCCCTGCTCCCAGCAGCCCTCAGTCAGGCCATGAGGAGCAAGAAGCAGCCTGGTACCGGTAAGTGGCACACCCCCCCCCCCCCCGCCTGCCTTTAGGTACAAGCTCTCCCTCCTCTGTGAGGGCAGATCTGCATATTCCCCCACCCCAATAGCTAGCAATCCAAAACAGTCCAGTAGAGCCTGAGTGGTTGGTGTTGCCTTCTGATACACTTCCGGTGATGTTAGGGAGTGTGGCATATGCAAATAAGGTATGCTAATGAGTTATGCTAATGAGCTCCTGCACCTCTTTTTCTACGAAATGACCCCTGCCTGAAGATATCTGATTTCTGAAGAAGTGAGCAGTGACTCAGTCTCTCTGAAGAAGTGAGCAGTGACTCACGAAAGCTCCTCCCCTGCCACAAATGTGCTTTAAGATGCTCCTGGACTCTTGCTCTTTTCTACTGCTACAGACAGACAAACATGGCTACCCATCTTGTTCTATCTGAAGAAGTGAGAGGTGACTCACAAAAGCTCCTTACCTGCCACAAATGTTGTTAGGCTTTAAGGTGCTCTTGGACTCTTGCTCTTTTCCGCTGCTACAAACAGACTAAAACTGCTACCCATCTTGTTCTATCTGAAGAAGTGAGCAGTGACTCAGGAAACCTCCTCCCCTGGCACAAATGGCGTTAGTCTTTGAGGTTTCCCTGGACTCTTGCTCTTTTCTCCTGCTATAGACAGACTGACAGGGCCACCCATCTTGATCTATCTGAAGAATTGAACAGTGGGTCTGAGTCCAGACTGGCAGCTTTGAGACCAACAAAATTTACTTCTGGGCATAAGCTTTCATGTGCATGCACACATGTATCTGATAAAGTATGTGTGCACATGAAAGCTTATACCCAGAATTAAACATTGTTGGCCTTAAAGGTGCCAATGGACTCATCTTTGTTCTGTTTCTTCAGACCAACCCAGCTGCCCGCCTGAATTGACCAGACCAGATGTTTGATTTGTAAGCATTTTTAACATAAAATATTTCTAATGCCTGAAAAGCAGCCTGGAAATGTTTGTAAATAGATAAATTTATCCTCTCGCAGTATCAGAGAAAGGAATTGTTGGAGGCTATCGTACACAATGAGGTGCTTGCATTTTTAGGCGCCCCCACCCTTATTTTTCACATGCGGCAGACAATAGAAATACTAAAATTGCTTTTTTGTGGAAGTACACAGAGTATCATTTATGCATTTGGATTTATTAAAAACCAGTGCCAAGTCAAAACTGAACATTGATAGATGCCTCTTTTTGGAGGGGTGTGTGTGATTTTTCAACACTGCTTGCAATAAAGCCTGCTTATTTGTTTAGATATTTATACTCTTTTGTTTCTCTCCAACAGGAACCCAAAGCAGCTTACAGTATCAATTCCCCCTCCCAAACAGCCACCCCCCTGCGAGGTAGGTTACGCTGACTGTATGGCTGCCAACCTCCCGGTGGCACCCGGAGATCTTCCTTGGAGAAAATGGCTGCTTTGGAGGGTGGACTCCAAGTGGGTACAGGTGGTATCTCCTGCCGAGGTCCCTCCCCTTGCCAACCCCCCCCTCCCCAGGCTCCACCCCCCAAAAAATCTCCAGGTATTTGTATCTGAAGAAATGTGCATGCACATGAAAGCTTATACCTTGAGTAAAACTTTGTTGGTCTTAAAGGTGCCTGACTGGACTAGAATTTTGTCCTCTAGCTGAGAGTGTGTGACTGGTTCAAGGTCATCCAGCGAGCATGCCAGAATGAGGATTTGAACTCAAGTCTCCCAGATCCTAGTTTGACACTCTAACCACAACACACTGTGCTGGCTGGCTCTCAGCTTTACGTTGTCATCACTGCCCTCACTTGCCTTCTTAGCCAACTTCAACTGGTTATGACAACCCACACAGTTATATTTACTGATGGTTATATTTAAAGGTAAAGGTAAAGGTTCCCTTGCTCGAAAGCCAGTCGAATCCGACTCTAGGGTTGTGGTGCTCATCTCTGTTTCAAAGCCGAAGAGCCAGCGCTGTCCGAAGACGTTTCCGTGGTCATGTGGGCGGCATGACTAAACACCAAGGCGCGCGGAACGCTGTTACCTTCCCACCGAAGGGGTACCTATTTATCTACCTGCAATTTCTTGCTTTCGAACTGATATGTTATTACTTTTTTTGCAGTCAGAGTTGTGCAACAGTGGAATCAGCTGCCTAGGGAGCTCCCCCTCCCTGGCAGTCTTTAAGCAGCGGCTGGACAAACACTTGTCAGGGATGCTCTAGGCTGATCCCGCATTGAGCAGGGGGTTGGACTAGATGGCCTGTAGGACCCCTTCCAGCTCTGTGATTCTGTACCCTCTCAGGACTATGATCTTGGGCTGGTCACTCTTTCTCAGCTGAACCTTGCTCGCAGGGCTGTTGTAAGGATAAAACAGGGACAGGGAGAATCACATCAGCTGCCCTGAGTTTCCCAAAGGGAGGGCAGGATTTAAAAAACAAGAAATGATAAGAATTGCTAGTTTCAATGAAACGAGTGATACATATCTTAAAGCACCAGATCGAACGAAACAGTGGTATTCAAAGGGAAGGAGATGAACTTGGCAGCACACAGAAAACTTGGTAAGTTGAAACAGCTTGTCCAGAGTGGGGTTGCCAACTCTGGTCCGGGAGATTCCTGGGTTTGCAAAGGGGAGGGACCTCAGCGGGGTACAATGGCCATAGAGTCCACCCTCCAAAGCAGCCATTTTCTCCAGGGCAACAGGTCTCTGGTCTGGAGATCAACTGTAGTTCTGGGAGAACTACGGCCCCTAGCTGGAGGTTGGCAACCATAGACCCAAAAAAACAAACAAACCTCAGAAGCTCTCTGTCTTCCAAAGCCCTGAGAAGAGCAAACGCACCCCTCCCCACAGACCCTTCCCCCACATTATCCCCCTCCCCTCAAAAAATATCTCCCACCAACCGGCAGTCTTGGATAACGCAGCAGCGAGGTCTGCAAAGGCTTCGGGGCCCCAGGATGCGTTGCTAAGCAACGAGATGAAACTTTGCGGGGCTTTTTTTTTTTTTTTTTTTGCCTGACCGAAATAATAATCAAAATATCATTTGATTTTTTTTTATTTTTTTTTAGTGCGGAGGGAGATGGGGAGTTGTTATGCATTGCTCGGAAAGATAATGGAGCGGGAGAAATAGGAGGCTGGAAGACGCATGTTGCAGGGTGTGGGGGGGCGGCAGCGGAGGCTGTGGCATTTGTTTTCTGTATGATTTTCAAAAGGGGATTCTCAAGAACAAAGGTGGCAAAACATAAGACAGTTACAGCAGAGAAAAGCCCCGCTGGATAGGAGCAACGTACTGTTGGGAGATTTGGTTAATACAGCAGAGTTTTGCTCAGTCATAGAAGCGTGGTACTGAGCGCAGTAAATAAAATCTCCCGAGAAGTATATTGCAAAAGAAATAAACTTACATTTATTTAAGGAGATCCAGTTCACATTCAGGTTGCAGTCGAAAGGAGAGAGGGAAGCCTAAGCTAAAGACTACTTTCCCTATCACAAATGGCCAGCTTGTCCAGGGTCACGTGTGTGGGAGTATGGGGGCATTGTCTCTACAGATGTGTGGCTCCATGGAAGGCCATGTGGGAGAAGTGAGAGGACAAAGTAAGTGAGAGAGGGAGGGGTCAGAGGGCAGCTTCCAGGTTAAGACAAAAAAAAAAAGGTATCCTATTCAAGGAGATGACGGGGCCAACATGGCTCAGAAGTTAAGACACTGAGCTGCAGACTAGAAGGTCGGTAGTTCAGCAGTTCGAGACCCGAGTGCCGCATGACGGACTGAGCTCCCATCTCTGGCCACAGCTCCTGCCAACCTGTTTGAAAGAAAGAAATTGCAAGTAGATAAATAGGTACCACTTTGGTGGGAAGGTGCGCCTCAGCATTTAGTCATGCTGACCACATGACCACGGAAACGTCTTTGGACAGTGCTGGCTCTTTGGCTTGGAAACAGAGATGAGCACCCCCCTTAGAGTCGGATTTGACTGGCTTTCAATTGTAGGATCATTAATTATGACTGATTAATGATATTATTCACATTTACATCCCTGTTTCCAAGTAGCTCAGAGTCACATATCTGGAGTCCCCCTCCAGTTTTATCATATGAAGTAAACTAGGTAAAGAGAATGCAATTCTGTGGATATTTAAGCTAAGGAAATCATAGGCTTTTTACCTGGCTATTATTTGGGCTGCCTGTTTCTTCAATGGTTTTTATATGTTTTCTGGTTATAATCACATCTTAGTTCTTTGTTCTTCTTCTTCTTTCCACTGAAATTAAGAGGGAACACATTTTCACCTGCAACTTCTTTCTTCTTCTTCTTCTTCTTTTTCTTCTTCTTCTTCTTCCCGCTGAAATTAAGAGGGAACACATTTTCACCTGCAACTTCCCACCAAACAAGGATGAAATTCTCCAAGACTGTACTCCTCCCCCGGAGGAGGAAAGAAATTGGTTTTGACTCAAGGGGACTGCATGGGGAAAAGCGGGAAGGGGAAGATCTAGGACTGGAGGGATGATAAAAGGACAGCCTGTGAGGCTGGCCAGGGAAGAGGAGGTGTTCTAGTTGGCAAAAGGCTGAAGATACCGGCAGGACGGGCGGTAACCCAGGAAGCAGATCGAGGGAGATTCCTGCCTTACTGAGGGAAGCACAGGCAGGATGGAGTCAGAGAAGAAGAAGAAGAAGAGGAGAAGAGATTGGATTTATACCCTGCCCTTCACTTGGAGTCTCAGAGCGGCTTACAAACTCCTCTCCCTTCCCCTCCCCGCAACAGACACCCTGTGAGGTAAAAGAAGAAGAGGAGATTGGATTTATACCCCACCCTTCACTTGGAGTCTCAGAGCGGCTTACAAACTCCTTTCCCTTCCCCTCCCCACAACAGACACCCTGTGAGGTGAGTGGGGCTGAGAGAACTCTGACACAAACTGCTCTTTTTCAAGGACAGCTGTGCCAGAACTATGGTTTGCCCAAGGTCATGTCAGCAGGTGCAAGTGGAGGAGTGGGGAATCAAACCCGGTTCTCCCAGATTAGAGTCACTTAACCACTACACCAAACTGGCACTACACCAAACTGGCTGAAGGAGCCCACGGGGCACCAAGAGGACGGTCACATTTTATCTATCCATTTTCTTTATTTATATCTTTGCCCTTTCCCCAGTGGGGGGCCCACAGCCGCTTATATTGTTCTCCTCTGCTCCCTTTTATCCCCACACCCAGCCCTTTGAGGTAGGTTCTGCTGAGAGTGTGAGGCTGGCCCAAGGTCACCCAGTGAGCTTCCATGGTCCGAGTGGGGAACTGAGCCGCGTTCACCCAGATCCCACTCCATCACTTCCTCTAGCCACTACACCACACTGTTCCTAGGTAAAGGTAAAGGTCTCCCTTGCTCGAAAGCCAGTCGAGTCCGACTCTAGGGTTGCGGTGCTCATCTCCGTTTCCAAGCCGAAGAGCCAGCGCTGTCCGAAGACGTTTCCGTGGTCATGTGGCCGGCATGACTAAACGCCAAGGCGCACGGAACGCTGTTACCTTCCCACCGAAGGGGTACCTATTTATCTACTTGCAATTTCTTGCTTTCGAACTGCTAGGTTGGCAGGAGCTGGAACTAGAGACGGGAGCTCACTCCGTCATGCGGCATACTCGGGTCTTGAACTGCTGAACTACTGACCTTCCACAGCCTGCAGTTCAGCGTCTTAACCACTTGAGCCACCGCACTGTTCCTAAAGTTTCATAAATTGGACTTTGCTCTGAGCTCCTTAGGGGACAACAGTGTGGTCGACCGAAGATAAGTCATGTACCCCAGGACCCTCTCTGATATGGAACCAAAAAGCCCATGTCACTATTTGTATCGCGTGAGACAAAATTCAGACACTGCCCAGATATTCCAATCAGGCTACCCCTCTCTGGGCCCTTGGCAGACCCCTACTGGTTGGATAATGGTCACTGCCGAAACTGGGAGCAGTGCTGTGCATAGAACTGCCAGTGGTGAAGATCCTGTTCAGCTGGGACATTGGCAGGCACTTCTGGTTGGACGATGCCCCTGTCAGGCACGGACCTGCTGAGCCGTTCCCCTCCCTCTCCTTCCCCCCTAACCTCACAGACCAAAAATAGCCTCCGTGAGGAGTTAAGAGAACAGACAAGAGGATTAGCCACCTTCCCTCATTATTTCCAAATGTCATTTTTCCCCCCCTGTTCAGATTCATTGCAAAGCTATACTAACGAGCAGGGTCTCTTTGGGTCAGATTTTGATTAGCTTCTATCTGAATGCAAATTCTTTAATTTAAACCCAAAGGCAGACAGGTCTGCATGAGAGGACATGAATCCACTGATCAGTTCCACCCTGGCTGGGCTTCACCCCTGAAGAGGCCAGTGTTTTTAAGATCAGAACCAGGCAGCCCAAGCTCTTGTCTGCGGAGCTTGGATGTGTGTGTGTGTGTGTGTGATGGCTTTCTCTCCCCCCCCCCCCTTTCTGTCCTAGAAGAATGCTGAGAAATCCAGATGCAGTTCACCACTAGCAGCTTTCTGGCTCAGTAAACAACCACTGATCAACTCTGGGAAGAAGCAAAAATGAACAGTCAAGGTTGCGCTGAGGCAATTGTTATTATGAAGGAGATGGACAGTCCAGAAGGAGAGAGAGAGAGAGAGAGAGAGAGAGAGAGAGAGAGAGAGAAGCCTAACCAGGCTTAGAAGCTGAGAACACACACACACCATGAAAAAATATATCTTGGACATTTCATTGGGGGGAATTAAAATCACTGGGGAGAGAAACCTTGCTGCTGAACTGAAAATACCCAGCACCCCCCCTCCTGCTCATTATTAAATCCCCCAAGCCTGAGGCATTGACATAGACTGAAGATCACAGCGTCATTTAAGCTGTGTGTTTTCATCCACAGAACAAGAGACCCGACCCAGCTTTAGAGCCGCTGATGCGTTCTGAGAATCCGTGCAGGGAAAGTTGCCAGGAAAAGGCTCAGTCCCTTCGTGTGCTTTTGCAAAGTGAGCACCAGGATCAATCAAGGATCCGAGCTCTGGGTCTCAAGAAGCGAATTGCACCGTAGGAACTGGGAGTGTTGGGTTTGGAATGTTGCCATTGGCTTTGGGGTGAGTAAATGCCCGCAACGTGCGGTGCGCCAGCCCTCTGCTCAGACACTTTGTCATTTGTGACCCTAATTTGCCCAGGCAGCCTAGGAAGTCACAAGAAAGAAAGAAAGAAAGAAAGAAAGAAAGAAAGAAAGAAAGAAAGAAAGAAAGAAAGAAAGAAAGAAAGAAAGAAAGAAAGAAAGAAAGAAAGAAAGAAAGACAGAAAGACCCTCTACGAGAGACGTCCATGGACTCAAAGCCCCTGAGCCATCGCAGAGATGCCCCTCTCTGCACAATGCCCTGTTATGGCCTCGTCTCCTCCTGATTCAGACACATACCAGAGATCCCTGTCCTCAGTGGGGGAGGGATGCATGCTCCTCTGTGGTGGGCACATGGGGACCATCTTGGCATAACCGTGGGCGTCAGGATGACCAAGGACGAGGGAGCTCAGCTTCAGGGGTGCCGTCGCATGAAGCCGTGGAAGAAGAGAAGAGATTGGATTTATACCCCGCCCTTCACTTGGAGTCTCAGAGTGGCTTACAAACTCCTTTCCCTTCCCCTCCCCACAACAGACACCCTGTGAGGTGGGTGGGGCTGAGAGAACTCTGACACAAACTTCCCTTTTTCAAGGACAGCTGTGCCAGAGCTTGTGACTGACCCAAGGTCACATCAGCAGGTGCAAGTGGAGGAGTGGGGAATCAAACCCGGTTCTCCCAGATTAGAGTCCACGCACTTAACCACTGCACCAAACCGGACCAAATACAACTCCTTTGAATTCCCCTTAGCTCAGCACTGAGGGACCAGCTCAACTCTTATGGATGCCAGCCTCCAGGAGGGGCCTGGAGATCTCCTGAAATGACAACTGATCTCTAGACAGTAGAGGTCAGTTCCCCTGAAGAGGGTGGACCTTGTGGCACCACGTCCCTGCTGGCTCCCCTCCCCTCCACAAACTCTGCCCTCCCTAGGTTCTGCCCCCAATTCTCCAGGAATTTCCCAACCTGGAGTTGGTAAGCCTGTCAAGACTGCAGTCATCAGGCCCTGCTGCGGAAAAGAGGGGATTGCCATTGTTAGGCAGGGGACCCACCACCAACCATGGCGGGAGCGAGGATCCTGGCCTTGTTATCCTGTCTCTCTGCCCCTGAGAGTGGGCACGTCATGGCGGAAGCAAGTGGGGGGAGACCTCCCGGCCAGCCTGGCCCCAGTCCCTGTTGTTGCTCAGAAGGAGAGGAGAGGCAATGGGGTGGCTGCTTCTCCCCCATCCGAGGAACTGCTGCTACTCATGACTTTCCTTTTGGCCAAGGGAGGACAACCAAGTTGCAATGATGAGGGGGTGCGTCTCTTGCCGACGGCCTTCTGGCACTGGCGCCCCGGGAATTCAAAGGAAGGACACTGTCCACCTCGCCTCGGTTTGTAGCTTGATCTCCAGCCACCTTCCTTGGAAAAGGCCAGAGCCCCTACTGAGGTTCCTGATAGCAAAAGGTAAGCAAATACCTGCCACTCCAGGTAAACCCTGCAGGGTTGTAGCCTGGAGAAATCCCCCCCCCCAGGTGAAAATGCAGCATAGAAATATGCTAAACAAATCAACTGCAGAGTCCCTTGCGTGTGTATCTTGGAAAATGGCTACAAATGACGGGTGGCACGTCTGGGGTGGCACCTCATGTTTGGAACACCGTCCCTGTAGATGTTCCCCTGGCACCTAGCTTAGATGCATATTAAGAGCCAGAAGAAAGCATTTGTGTTGTTTTCAGGCTTTGGGTGGATTTCTCCGTCCCCTCCCCATCTTCAAATGCTCCTTTATTCTGTAATTGCACAGTTTCTGGCCCTGGTATTAATTATCTTCTGGGTTTTTAGTACTGCTGTTTAATCTGATGTTTGTGCCGGCTGGTTATACGGCTGTGTTCTCTTTTGAGTCTTCTGGGTTTGGTTTGGTTTGTTTAAAAAACGGGTTTTATGTCTTACTAGAAGTTGTTGTCGCCAGTAGCAATTTTGAGGCCCCGGAGAGCATGACCCCCAGTCTTTGCAAACGCCCTGGGGGGCTCTAAAGTACCATGAGCAGCCAGAAGGCAGCATCCCCGGGCCTTGCTTCTTCACTGGCTCATTGGGGTGGTTCCCGCGGGAACCTTCTTTCCCCGTCAGCATAACCATTCTCCCCCTGCCCCCAGTTGAAGGGGACAGCAGAGAGGCCAGTCTGCCTTCTTCCTTGTTTTCCTTACGATCAAAGTGACTCAGATCAATTTGGTGGAGATCTCCAAGTCCCTTCTGATCTCACCCAAAGTGATTTGGAGGGAAACTGCGGGAGGGGCTCTGTCGTTACCATGGGACACCAGGGAGTTCCAGGCTGCCCCAGCCATGCAGCTGTGTCTCCACTTGGGATTCTTCCCACCCCTTCAGCCTTATTTATTTATTTATTATTTAAACTTGATATACCGCCCTAACCCCCGTAGGGGTCTCTGGGCGGTTTACATTTTTGGGTGCTAGTCACATATTTGAATCCTAACTAAGGCCACATCAATTCAATGGAAGGGGCTGCCTACCGGCACCCTGGTGGAGGCTGGTGTCATTCTTTCGGCTCGGCTCCTTTTCCCAGCTGTGAGACGTTCTAGCGCTTAGGCAGACAGGCAGATGGTTCACAGGCGACGTCCTCCTCGGCCCAACTACGTCCTTCTGGCTCCGCGCACCTTTGGATGACGTCACCGCGCCTCTGTCCTCTGCCGACGACAGCAAGCCTTAGCTCTTCCTCCCCAACTCAGCCATGTTGAACATACCTGGGAGGGGGCCGAGGACAGCTTGGGGGCAAGGCTGCGCACTCCGCACAAGCTTGGAGGAGCCGGGGCTGCCAAGCGTTCAACCTCCGCATGGGGTTGGCTCACCGGGCAGGTGGGTGGTGACAGCAGTGCTGCTTCTCTCCTTCCTTGGCTCCCAGCTGGATGGGGGGGCGAGGAAGATTCGGGAGGGGGCATCGCCCCAAGGGCCCCGCGGCAGTTACAGGTCTGGGTAAAAGCCTTCTTCTGTCAAAGCAAAACAGCGCTGGGATGCTTTGGTCTTGTATGCTCAGTTTTGGGGAGGCTGCCCTCAGTTTTGCCGTGCACCCAAAGCTTACATATCCAGCATGTGTCTGAGTCAACATGGCTCTGTATGCATCTCTCTCTATGTTTGCAAGGCATGTTTGCAGGGATCTGTGGCTTGGTCCAAAGTGCACTTGTATATCTGGAGGCCAGCTATGCCATGTGCCACCCCTAAAAAAAACCCCTTTTATTCTTTCTCCAGTCTTTTAAAACACACTTCTTATTTTATTGCTGTCGTTTGTTTCAGAGAAACTGACCTTAGAGGAAAATGCAAGTTAATTGAATCCCACAATTCTTCACACTGCAGCAAGGCAAGAGAATGGTTCCTCTCCATTACAGACTGCTGGCTGGGGGATCTTTCCCCCCCCCCCCAGGCTGTGGGAGGAGGACCCCTCTCTGGCCCAAGGCCTGGGTTGCAAAGATATCCGGGTTGTGATGGCCTCCTTGAGAAGAACAATTCCACACCCAGTGCAAGGAATAGTTAATTTGGCCCTATAATGCACTGGGGGGCAGACAGATGGCAGATTTTGTAGGGTTGCCAGCTCTGGGTTGGGAAATTCCTGGATATTTGGGGGCAGAGCACAGGGAGGGTGCTCAGCAGGGATTTGAAAGTACAGAGTCCGCCCAATGAAGCTTCCATTTTCTCCAGGGGAACTGATTTTTGTTGTCTGGAGATCAGTGCTAATTCTGGGAATACTCCAGAATTATGCTGTTACTATGGGGGAATGGAATTGGATTTTCTGTCTTGGATACCAGGATATCTTTAATAAGAAAGTGATGCCAAGGAGCCTGGCTCTTATAGGGCCAGGTCATAAGAACATAAGAACATACTGGATCAGACCAGGGGTCCATCTAGTCCAGCATCCTGTCTCACACAGGAGCCAACCAGTTCCTCTGGAGGGGCAGCAACAGGGCATAGAGGCAGAGGACTTCATAAGAACATCAGAAGAGCCCTGCTGGATCAGACCAGTGAGGGTCCATCTAGTCCAGCCTCCTGTCTCACACCATGGCCAGCCAGTTCCTCTGGAGGGCCAACAACAGGGCAGCAACAGGGCAGAGGCCGAGCCTCCCCCACTCCCGCAATAAGTCATCTGGCAATGACTTCACAGGCAGGCTTCAGTATTTACTTTCCCTCTCCCAGGCAAGAAATGAAAGCGTTGTGTCACTCAATGCTTGACTAACCTGCCAAACTCCCTGCCACATGTATGGAGGGCCCCCTTGGATGACTTTTAGAAGTGGTCACAAATCCATGTGACTCCTGGGTTCACACACCCCTTGGCCACGATGTTTGCTGGGTGGCCTCCTCATAAGCTTCCTCACAGGATTCTTGGGTGTGCAAAATAAAGGATGTGAGAATCACGTACATCACCCGGATAGGGCTGCAAACATTCAGGTGGGGGCTGAAGTTATCCTGGGATTGCAACTGATCTCTAGATGACATGAAATGACAGATGTGGAAGGTGGACTCTGTGGCATGACACCCTTTCCGAGCTCTCTCCCCACCCCAAACTCTGACCTCCCCAGGCTCCGCCCCCAAATCTCCAGGAATTTCCCAACCTGGAGTTGGCAGTCCTACACCCCGAGCTCCTCAGAGGACAGGAAGGATAAAAAAACATGCTTGGTGGACAGCCGTCCGCCCCCCACCCTCCCCGCAAGGGGAGAACACCCGTGTGGAGCCATCTCCTAACTCAGATTGCATGATCTGTTGTACACATGAGTATTTGGAAGCAATTTTGATAGAAGAAGAAGAAGAAGAAGAAGAAGAAGAAGAAGAAGAAGAAGAAGAAGAAGAAGAAGAAGAAGAAGAAGAAGAAGAAGAAGAAGAAGAAGAAGAAGAAGAAGAGATTGGATTGGATTTATACCCTGCCCTTCACTACCCAAAGGTATCTCAGAGCGGCTTACAAACTCCTCTCTCTTCCCCTCCCCACAACAGACACCCTGTGAGGTAGGTGGGGCTGAGAGAGCTCTTGACAGAAACTGCTCTGTTTCAAGGACAGCTGTGCCAGAACTACGGCTTGCCCAAGGTCATCCAGCCAGGTGCAAGTGGAGGAGTGGGGAATCAAACCCGGTTCTCCCAGATTAGAGTCCGCGCACTTAAGCACTACACAAAACTGAGTTAATTTTAATTCAAGGATGTTTTAAAATTATTATTAACTGCAGAAGATAAGTACAAACAATAGAAAGGGAAAAGACACTGAAACTAGATTCAAACAATAAATATCAGGTCCCACACATCAAGCAGGCCACACGCGTGCCGTGGTCAGATCCTTAAGTCTTGAAGATTCCACTGAGCATCCCTGCTTCCTCCTGTCTAGGCGACGAATGGGTTTATGCTCGCTCGCGGAGACTAATGGACCCAATTGCATTTCAGAATGCTCTGGGGGATTCGCTGCCCCTTGGTCATTCACTGAATGAGCTGATTGGGGACTGAAACTCCCATCTCACTGAAGCCATCGATGAAACTGCCCCCATGTCCTCTTTGTTCCTGCCTCAAGTTGTCTCCATGGTATTCCACGGAGCTTGGACAGATGAAGCGGGAACTAAGACGACTAGAGCGAGTGTGGCAACGGTCTCACGGTGAAGCTTCAAGAGCGTCTTATAGGATGTTTATGAAATCCTATGAGACGGCAGTGGAGGCTGCTATTCTACGCAGCCTCCATCGCATCCGCTAGCTCTCGCCCAGCACAATACTTTAGGGTAATTAGGACATTATCCTCTCTCACCGAGACAACCAAAAAGATTACTAATTCGGTTATCAGCTGTGAGGCGTTTGCAAGCTTTTTTTTGCAGAGAAAGTCTTGTCATTCTGCCACGACCTGCCTGCCAACTTTAATACAGGATGTGGACTAGAGGCCCCTTGGCCGCCTTGGGCTTCAGTGTTTGATAACTTCAGCTGGCTCTCTCAGGCTGATCTGGACAGGATCCCGAGGGCTGTGAAGCCAACCACTTGCCTCTTGGACCTGTGTCCTTTGTGGCTGGCACGAGCTGGTGTGGAGGGCATACAGAGCCTTCTGATGGACATTATTAACCTGTCCCTGAGTTCAGGGGTCTATCCAGAGGATTTAAAAGAGGCAATGTTAATGCCGCCCTGAAGAAGTCTTCGCTGCATTCTTCTGATGTGGCCAACTACTGGCCGGTTTTGAATCTTTAATTTCTGGGCAGCGTGGTTGAGAGAGTGTCTGCTGAGCAACTTCAGAGCTTCCTGGACCCCTTCCAGTCTGGCTTCTGCCCTGGTCATGGGACAGAGACTGTGCTGGTCACCCTCATGGATGTTCTCCAGAGGCAGCTGGATTGAGGCGGGTCAGCACTGCTCTTATTGCTCTACCTGGCAGCAGCGTTTGACACAGTAGATCACGATCTGCTGGTTCACTGTCTCGCTGATGTGGGGATACGTGGGACGGCCCTGCAGTGGGTTGCCTCATTTCTCCATGGTCGGGGATAGAGGGTGGTGCTGGGTGAGAGGGTGTCCTCTCTCGATATCCTGTGACATGTGGGGTCCCTCAGGGGGCTATCCTCTCCCCAATGTTGTTCAACATCTGTAGGCACCCCCTCACCCAGCTGGCATGGAGTTTTGGGCTGGGCTGTCACCAGTATGCTGACGATACCTAGCTATATCTGCTGCTGGTCGGCCAGCCAGATGCCGCCCCAGGAAACCTGGTTGAGGGGTTGGAGGCTGTGGTGAGGCAGCTGAAGCAGAGTTGGCTGAAACGGAATCAGTTAAAGACAGAGGTTCTCTGGCTGGGTGGGGGAGACTCAGGTTTGGGGTGCCACCTCCCACCTCTTGACAATGGCACAGACAGTCAGGAGTCTGTGCATGGAAGTGGATGCCTCCTTGTCAATGGCGGCCTAGGTCACAAATGTTGCCAGACTGGTGTTCTTCCAATTACACCAGGTCAGGCAACTTGCCCCTACCTGTCTCGCCCTGACCTAGCCATGGTAATCCACACAACAGTCACCTCTAGGCTTGATTACTGTAACTCGCTCTACGCTGGGCTGCCCTTGAGGCTGATCCGGAAATTACAGCTTGTCCAGAAGAGGCCCATAGCTACAGTGGGGCATCTCGGGGCTATACCCCCTGACTTACTGGCAAGGCCCCACAACTTCCCATCCAGCCCAGGCCCCCTTAGTGGCAGTGAGTGCAGGGAAGGTGCCAGGTATTCCTGCGCAGCTGCCTGGTGCAAAGGGCTGGCTATGGTGGCACTGCAGAGCCAGACAACACCTCTCTATTTCCCCCAGGAAGTCTGTTTAACTTTAATTAAATCACCTCTAATTTGATTAGCCATTGCCCCCTAAGAAAATTGAATGCCCCTTGACTAAAAAACCCCCTCTGGCTATGGGCCTGGTCCAGAGTTCAGAGGCCTGGGGTCCTTACAGGGACTCCAATAACTGCACATATACAACCTGTGCTTCGTCAGCTGCACTGGCTCCAAGTTGAGTACCGGGTCATGTTCAAGGTTTTGGTCTTGACCTTTAAGGCCCTAAACGGTCAGGGACCAATGTACCTACAGGACTGCCTCTCCTGGTATGTACCCCGAAGTGCACCAGGCTTAAGTGACCAACATCTGTTGGAAGTCCCTGTCCCAAATAGCATGCAGCTGTCTTCGACCAGAGCCAGGGCCTTTTCAGCCCTGGCTCCAACTTGGTGGAACTCTCTGCCTACTAACATCAGGGCCCTGTGGGATCTTGTTACAGTTCCGCAGGGTCTGCAAGGCAGAGATGTTCCACCAGGCATAGGGCTGAGGACAGCAATGGGTTTTAACAGTTTAATAGTTCTTAACAGAGGTCATTTCGGGGGGGATCGCAGGGGATCGCAGTTCCCCCGGGTGAGGTACGGGGGGGCACATGACGAAGCCCTGCCCCCTGCACTTCCGGCCCTCATTCAGCCAGGAGGAGGCAGGAGAAGAGGGAGGGTAAGTTGCTTCCTCCCTGCCTCTCCCCACCCCTGCCTGCCTGGGGCCAGGGAGGGCCTTCGCGGGGCTTCCTTGCACTCCCACCGGCCTTGCAGGTCCACCGCCGGGCCCCTCATGGGGCTCAGCAGTGGAGCTGCAAGGCCGGCGGCGGTGGCCGGGACCGTTGGGGGCGGGGTGTGTGGCATGACACACTTCCGGTGATGTCAGAGGGTGTGGCCTCATGACACACTTCCGGTGATGTCAGGGGGTGTGGCATATGCTAATGAGTTATGCTAATGAGTTCCCCTAGCTCTTTTTCTACGAAACGACCCCTGGTTCTTAATAACTATCTGATTCACAATCTGCTTTCACCCCCTTCCCCCATCGCTAATATAATCTGGGAGGCCAGAATTGTATGATGGCGCCATAGGACTATTGGGTTTTAGAATTGCATTTTAAATTATTTAATTGATTTTATGTGTTTTATATGAATCTATTGTGAACCACCCTAAGCCCACTTGTGGGGAGGGCAGTTTACAAACCTAATACAATAAACAAACAAGCAAGCAATATGAGTAGCAAAATTACCCACTGAACGTGATGCAGAATACCTGAAAGTGAATTGGCCTGGCAAAGAGGCAGAAATAAAGAGTTCAAAGCGCAAATTGTGACCTTCCTTCGGTGCTCAGACTGATGGTGGAGGTCACTTTGGGGAGAACAGACCACAAATTTTGCCAATCTAAGAGATGATCCCAGCTGATAAGAGCCTGGGAACTCTTCAAGAACATGAAGAAGAAAGTTAAGAAGAAGAAGGAAGAGTCGATCTCCCTTCTGAGCCTCCTCTCAGTTCTACAGTACAAACCCAAAGACGCCGACCAGGGGTCTTGTAGTAGAAAAAGAGCTGCCGGAGCTCATTAGCATAACTCATTAGCATAACTTATTTGCATATGCCACGCCCCCTGACATCACCGGAAGTGACAGAAGGCCACACCCCCTGACATCACCGGAAGTGTGTCAGAAGGCCCGGCTACTTACCCTCCTGCTTCATCCTCATTCCCAAACGGAATGAGGATCGAAGCAGAGGGCGGGGTAAAGAAGGGGGCGGGGCTTCACCACGTGACCGCCCCGCCCCCTAGAGGTTCTCTTCCGGAGCTCCGTACCTGAGAGCTCCCCCCCGACTAGAGCCCTGACGCCGACTAAGACAACACTCTCGTCCACTGGAGCTCAAGAATCGTTTTGAGGTGCTTGAGAGGGTGATGGAGACGAGAGTGGGAGGAGAAACACAAAGACCTGGAAAGGGGAACGAAGAGGGCATGGTGCCACACAGAAGTGGAAGGAAACGGAAAGTGGTGGTCGTCGGGGACTCTCCGCTCAGGGTATGGAACGTAATGTGTCCAGGACGGATCCCCTGCTCCAAGAGATGTGTTGCTTACCTGGGGCCAGAATTCAGGATATTACAGACCAACTGCCAAAACTGATGAGACGTACTGATCAGTACCCGTTTGTGCTGGTTCAAGTTGGGACGAATGACACGGCCGCGAATACCATCACGAAAATTAAACAGGACTCTGAAGCTCTTGGAAGTCAGTTGAAGGCATTGGGGGCAAAGGTGGTGTATATCCTTCCAGTCAAAGGAAGAGGAGTGCGAAGAGAACAGACCATACTCGAGGTGAATCGTTGGCTGGGATGGTGGTGCCGGCAGGAGTGCTTTGGGTTCTGGGACCACGGGATAAGCTTTCTTAGAGAAGGCCTTCTAGCACATGATGGGCTTCACCTCTCAAGGTCAGGGAAGAAAACATCCGGAAAGAACCTAGAGAGCTTAATCAGGAGAGCTTTAAACTGAAGTCGCAAGGTGAAACAAAGGGGAAGGGGACAATCAACATGGGTACTTCAATGAAGAAGAGGAAACAGTGGGGGCCCACCTGGGTACAACAGGTCAAACAAAGGTACAAGGCTTCAAGTGCCTATATACCAATGCCCGTAGTATGAGTAATAAGAAGGAAGAGCTTGAGATTCTCTTGCAAACAGAGGGCAATGATACAATAGGAATCACTGAGACTTGGTGGGATGATTTTCATGACTGGGATGTGGTAGTGGATGGGTACGAGTTGTTCAAGAAAAACCGGAAGGGTAAAAGAGCTGTAGGGGTCAGTCACCAGAGGTCTCCATGACTTCCAGGTGCACACGCACGCACACATGAAAAACACCAAGAAAAGAGAGTGGTGTTTCCACCGATTGCTCAGCTCTTGACTCAAAGCTGTGCACAGCCAGCCTGCACTTCTCTGCCGCCGCTCAGCTCCGAAGAAGGCAAGATGTTCTCTTTTCTGCCGCTGGAAATGAGCCGCCCTCTCTTGAATCTCACCCAGGCGTTGCTGTTTAGACGCCGAAGGATTCCCCCAGACATCCTAATCATTGGCGGTTCGTCTTAAGCATACTTGAAGAAATGGAAGGGATGCCACTCAGCAGGGTGCCCTTGGAATTGTTTCTGGCTCTTTCGAAATGGCTGTCGCGGACCTAAATTATCCCATCAGCCTCAAGTGTGCTCTTGGGCAGTCCAAATTCTTCGACTCAAAACCTGGATTCTGTGAGGATGCTGAAGTTGGTTCCCAGTTCAGAGCTTTCAAACTCTCCTCAGTGTTTTTGTTTTAATTCACCAATAAGGAATGAACAAGGACCTGGGAACTGGGAACCAACTTTGGCCTCCAGATTCTGTGGCTGGATTAGATTGTGTGCACAGAGCAAAGTCGCGTAATTGCTTTACAGAATTCTGCTGTGTTTTTATCATGGGAGGGGAGGCGAGGAGTTAGACTCAGGAGCCCTGCCCCTCCCCCCAGCTCGCAGAAGTCTGGTTCAGCCAACTCTGTGGCTTCTGAGCTCTCTGCAAGTTTTGCTCACAGACTTTCCCACTTACCTTCATAAGGGCTAGAAAGTTGATTGAAAAATAATTATCCAGATGTCACTCTCTGAGGTTCTCCCCCCCCCATATCTCTTCTGGCCTAAACATCTGAGAAATCCAGGGGAAGCCTGAATGGCTTTGAGGAGGCTGCATCATGCCAGGGTTGCAAACAGCCTGCCTCGCTAGGTTGGGCTGTACCCTTTCCAGAGGGCACCCCTCACCCCCCGTCCCAGCCAGTTTTCAGGGCTAAGCATCCTTCAACCCCCGCCATTATATTTATTTATTTAGAACATCTTAATGCTTTGTTTCCACCCAACCGGGGTCCGCAAGATAGCAATTTTTAAATATTTTAAGCTGGCAAAGTCACGCAGGACCAGCTGGATAATCACGGGCAGCCTGGGCGCAGCGGCACAGGAACAGACGGCTGGAGAAGGTGGCACAGGACCAGCCAATCATGTGGCAGCCGGGCACAGCGCAGCATGGCTGAATTGATTCAGAAGTAATTAGTTTGTTAAAGTGGACAGCACGAAAGATAGCGAAGAAGAAGGAGCAGCGGCATCTTCAGATGAGGACTCAGACTCCAAATTAGGGGCAGCTGCCCCGAAGACAAGTTACCATTTGAGAAAGCAAAAATTTTTAAAATGAGATGCTATTACACTCTGAACGCTCTTATAATGTATTATTATAAATAAGTCTTCTATTGTTTTTTAAGAAGTCAGAAGCAGAGGTGTTTAAAGTTATACTACCAGCATAAATGGATTCTTAGATGACCACATTCAATAAACTTGAAAGGAATTATGAGCTAAAAGCTAAATTTGTTAAGCAATATGTATGACCACCATCTCTTGGGTTTTTAGTGGGTTTTTCTTTACTTTCTCCCATAGTATGCAGTTCCCTTTTCTAATTTTGTTGTAGTTTTAATAGTTTGTAGTTTATAGAAAATGCAAATTAAAAAATCACCTACGGGGGGCACACACAAAAAAAGAAGTAATTAATTTTTTTAAAGTTTTGTAAGACAGAATTTTGGGGGCCTGGCTGTAAATTAAGGGGGCAGTCTTCAAGGGCAGACCCAAGTAGAACACATTGTAGCAATCTAATCTAGATGTTACCAGGGCATGTACTACAGTGGCAAGGGCCACAGCTAGCTCACTAGCCAATGCTGGTGCATGGCACCCCTGGCCACCACTGCCACCTGTGTATCTGGGTTGAGGAACACTCCTCAAAGCTGCGGACCCGTTCCTTTAAGGGGAGTGCAAACCCATCCAGGATGATCTATTACCAGGGTCAGACCTTCCCCTCACCAGTAGCACCTTCGTATTATCGGGAATAAGTTTCAGCTTGTTAGCCCTCATCCATTCCAAAACTGCCTCCTGGCACCTGTTCACGGTTTCCACGGCCTCCCCAGGATCTGCTGGTCGTGTGTGACACAGCTGAGTGTTGTCTGCATATTGGCGGCAGTTCAGCCCAAATCTCCGGATGACCTTTCCCAGCAGCTTTACAGGTAAAGGGTTTTTATTCTAATGTTCTCAGAAATTATCAGAAATTTTGCTGTTCCGAAAACATGCTCCTTAGATGGAAGCATCCATGTCACAAATTAAAAGCCAGTTTTTGTATGATTCTTAGACTCGGTGAGCCCAATTCGAGTCCAGCAGCAGATTTTTGGGGTATGTGCTTTCGACAGTCAGAGCTCCCTTGGTCAGATGCCTGGGTGGAACTCTGCTCCAGGTGGTGGTAGTGAGAAGCCCACCCACTGGCCCCACGCTACTGTGTGGGACCCACAAAAAAACACTCCTGTAGATTGTCAGTCAAATCATTTATCCGCAGCACCGGGCACCCCCTTCGGCGGAGAGGGACTGGAAAGGAGCCGCTTCATTGAGGCGTCATCACATCTGGGACTTGAATAGCTGCTGTCGATTGCCGGAAGCAATATTTTGACACTGATTTGGATGTTTCGGCTCAGCAAGAACACCAGAGGCAGCAAAAGAGTTTTGGATAGATAGTGATATCTCTCAGGTTGAGCGCATTCCTAACCAACAGGCTTCATTACAGTATTGTGGTCCATGAGCTAGAGGTGGCTACAGAGGCATGACCCATTTGTCTGTGGCTTTTATGAGAAGAGGGAAACTGAGGCACACAGAAGATAAATCCTGTGCCAATCAGGATTCCATTTTTAAAAGTACTCCTCTTTTAACTCTCCCAGGGCTGCCAAGAGGGAGGGGCTGGGGGGGGGGAAGATCTGGAGACCCAAGTCAGCAGAAGGCCCCCCCCCCCCCCACCCAGCCAGCGTCATGCTGCATTCCGGAATGTGTTTCATGCTTGTTCCGCACGACAGCCAGTAGGGGTGCAGGGAAGGTAGAGCACAGTAAACAGCAGGGGTCATTTCGTAGAAAAAGAGCTAGGGGAACTCATTAGCATAACTCATTAGCATATGCCACACCCCCTGACATCAGGGGCCCTGCAAGGCCAGGGGACCTGCAAGGCCGGCGGGAGTGCAAGGAAGCCCCGCGAAGGCCCTCCCTGGCCCCAGGCAGGCAAGGGTGGGGAGAGGCGGGGAGGAAGCAACTTACCCTCCCTCTTCTCCTGCCTCCTCCTGGCTGAATGAGGGCTGGAAGTGGGGCGGCCGGAAGCAGGGGGCGGGGCTTCATCATGTGCCCCGCCCCCCTGCACCTCACCCGAGGGAACTGCGTTCCCCCGCGTTCCCCCCCGAAATGACCTCTGGTAAACAGGAATTGTTCTGACTGCTAACTGGGCTATTCTGCTGTGTTTACTAGGAGGCTGAGGGAAACTCTTGCTTCTCAGATCCTGTTAAGCCTATTAGCCAAGCCAGCACTGGAACATGATAAGACCAGCCAGGACAAGCTACAGTCCTCACCAGGATGCGGCCTTCTACTAAGGTTGTTATTTTCAGCAGTCTATGGTTTCCCTGGAAAAGACCCTGATGCTGGGAAAGATTGAAGGTTAAAGAAGACGGGGACGGCAAAGGATGAGATGGTTAGATAGTGTCATCGATGCAACGAACATGAAATTGAGCCAACTTCGGAGGACGGCGGAAGACAGGAGAGCCTGGCGGGAGATTGTCCATGGGGTCGCGAAGAGTCGGACTCGACTGTGCGACTGAACAACAACAACAATGGTTTCCCTCTTCCTTTACTTCCACCCAGCTCCATAGGTTTGTCTGAAGTCAGATCTTGCAAAGGGGCAGCCCTGTTAGTGTGTGGTAGCAAAATAAAAACATTTTTCATTGTCTTCTCCTTAATTTCTCTCTTTTCTCCTCCTCTGTTTTGCTGTCTTCCTTTCATGGTCTGCTATTTCTCCATCCCCACTTCTCACTTTTCTCTCCTCTCCATTTTCAATTTTGGTCTCAATTCCTTCTTATCCATTCTGGTTGGCAAGCTAGAATGTGTTTAATAGCACATCAGCAGACCTTTGTTAATGTTATGAACAGAATGGAGGAATTAATATTTCCTCATAATCTATCAAAACAGTAAAAGGAATGGAATGTTAATCTGTCCTAGTGGTCATAAAAGAGGAATAGAAGATAGAGGTCCTGATCACATGTAGAATTAGCTGCGTGATAGGCACGAATGCCGGGCGGAATTTAAGGGTGCGATCACACGGGAACATCTGGCAAGCGTCCTGCACCCGTCGGCAACCCATTTCACTCCGCCGAAGAAGCGGAGTTAAAAAATACCGGGGAAAGTGCAGTATCAAACGGGTTTGCAGACGGACTTCCCTGCGTGATCGCTCCGGCGTGCTCCCATTGCGTCAGTGATCCCTCGTTGAAGCGCACCGGAAACACGTGGCGACGGAAAAATCCCCAATTCACCCGCTGGTGTGTCTGATTGCACAGCAGTGGGTCAAATTACTGTGGTGCAAATAGCCTTGCTTCCCCTCCGCGTTATGCGGCACGTGTGACCGCACTCAGGACTTAGTTCAGCTTCCATTGCAAATAACATGGGGGTGGGGTGGGGTGTCTGGGTATAACCTGGCCCAGGATATTCCGATCCCTTTCATTTTTGTCCCTGGAACTCCCATGATCTTCCTGAAGCTGGTGGCCAATTTTGAGATTCCTAGTTCCATTTTCTGACAAGTTATTCTCGTTACAAATGGACAGATGGATGGGACACGTGGATTCTTTTATTATTATTATCAGGGCTATTTTTGGGCAGGAACGCACAGGAACGGAGTTCCGGCTGGCTCCCAAGTTGGCCACAACCAGCAGGAACTCATTAGCATAATAGGCCACACCCAACAGCAGAAACGGTGGCGCAGGCAGTAAGGGAAGCCTGCTTAACATCTGGGCGAACAGCTTCGGCGGTTCAAACCCCACCGCGGTCAGGGTGAGCTCCTGGCCCTACGTCCCAGCTCCCGTCCACCCAGCGGTTTGAAAGCCCGTTAAAGGGCAAGTAGATAAAATGGGGACCTGCTATTAGAGCGGGGGGGGGGCACCCCGTCCCTGGCGTAGCAGCGATGGCAGAGAACGGAGAATGGAGAGCGATGAACGGCGGCGGCGGAGAAAAATGGTGGCTGGCGAGGCGAGGAGGCGAACAAAGGAGGCCGGACCAACAAGGTGCGGAGGCGGAGCGATGCGACAGGCCGGAGCCTGACTTGTACGGAGGCCGCTGCGAGCATGCGCGGAAGCACGGAGTGGTCCAGGCCTGGAGGCGGAGTTACAGCCGGAAAAGCGGAACAGCAAAGACCTGCGCCGGAGGAGGGTCGCCGCCGGACTGTCCCCTCGCAATAAGAAGATCTGATACAACAGGATAAGGGTGCCTGGTAGGCTTCTCACCTCCCCTTCATATGTGGCCCTAGATTAGATTGGCTAATTGGAATTGTAAGCCGCTCAGAGCCCCTAGGGGGTGAGCGGGATAGAAGTCGAAGGTTAAATAAATAAATACATAAATACATAAATAAATAAACGTATTAGGATTGGCTACATTAGGGGTGTGTGGCCTAACATGCAAAGGAGTTCCTGCTGCAAAAAGGGCCCTGGGTTTTGACAACAAACAAGGTCAACGGAATAACAAGCAAAAGGTGGGTGTGGCTGGATAACCACACTTCTGGTAACATGGGGGTGCGGCCTAATGTGCTAATGAGCTGTGCTGTCATGGGTGTGGCCTAATATGCTAATGAGTTCCTGCCGTTGGGTGTGGCCTATTATGCTAATGAGTTCCTGCTGGGCTTTTTCTACAAAAAGAGCCCTGATTATTATAGATTAGGGTTGCCAATCTCCAAGTGGTGTCTGGAGGTCTCCTGGGATTACAGGCGACAGAGATCAGTTCACCTGGAGAAAATGGCTTCTTTTGAAGGTGGACTCTATGGCATTATATCCCACTGAAGTCCCTCCCCCCCAAACCCTGCCCTCCTGCCCTCCTCAGGCTCCCCCAAATCTCCAGGTATTTCCCAAACCAGAACTAGCATCCCTGAGATGCATGGTAACAGCTGGCCAAGTGATTTGCTTTGTTACAACATTTGGTTTGGATCAGGGCCATGCGGGAGGCAGATGGAATCGTTGTCCGGGGGCTTTTGGGTGGCTTTCGGCAGCCCTCAATTCTCCTCTGCCATTTTGTTAGTGCTAAATCTCCCAGACATCTCCTGACCAGTTATGGCTCTGCTGCCAATGACTATGGCTCAAGTGGTTAAGACGCTGAACTGCAGGCTGTGGAAGGTCAGTAGTTCAGCAGTTCAAGACCCGGGTGCCGCAAGACGGGGTGAGCGCCTGTCTCTAGTTCCAGCTCCTGCCAACCTAGCAGTTCGAAAGCAAGAAATTGCAAGTAGATAGATAGGTACTACTTTGGTGGGAAGGTAACAGCGTTCTGTGCGCCTTGGTGTTTATTCATGCCGGCCACATGACCACAGAAACGTCTTCGGACAGCGCTGGCTCTTCGGCTTTGAAACGGAGATGAGCACCGCAACCCTAGAGTCGGATTCGACTGACTTTCGAGCAAGGGAACCTTTACCTTTACCTTTTTACCTTGAATTGAGCCCGGTAACTGGTGGGATTGGATGCCTACACTGCAGGGCTACTGGGAGGATATGGACAATTAGGCATGCCTGAGATAGAGGTGTAACAGATACGAAGGATTCACTGCCACTGGTTGGGTTGGTTTTTTTTTTTTAAGTATTAAACTGATTCATTGGGAGGGAATGTCTATACATA
This sequence comes from Gekko japonicus, assembly GCF_001447785.1. Classification (NCBI taxonomy): domain Eukaryota; kingdom Metazoa; phylum Chordata; class Lepidosauria; order Squamata; family Gekkonidae; genus Gekko; species Gekko japonicus. The sequence continues at coordinate 206,205 of NW_015165860.1, read as the reverse complement.
GTCAGTAGCTGTGATAGCTGAATGGAACTTCCATGTGCAGAGGCAGTATACCTCTCTGTACCGAAACTGGGGGAAAGCAACCAACAATGGCTGTTTCCATCTTGGGGTTGCTGTTGGATAGTCCACTGGTCTAATCCATGGCTCTTTGTATTCTTTTTCTCACCTCTCTGTCTTTTTTTCCTAACCACTCATCCCCCCAACCTACACACACACACACACACACACACTGTCACCCCCCCACCCACTCAACTGTGTCAGAAGTTGCTATGGGAACCTATTAGCCAGCCAAGGCCTGGCGTTTCTCTCTCTCGGGCACCTTGATTAGATCCTCCACGTCCTCCTACTCTGATAGCCATTTCCCCCTCTCTCACACAAACGTTTGGTGGTAAACGTCTGGCCAGGCATAGGGAGTGTTCAATCAAATGGAGCAGGCAGCATTGACCAGGGGAGGGAGAGAAGTGGGCTTTCTCCCTGCCTGCGTCTAGGATTGCTAGCCATGCCTGCCAAAGGGAAAAGACAAAATCCAGCCTAGTTAACAGTTCTTTTTTGCTGTCGAGCCCGTCGACAGGACGTTAATAATAATGTTATTTAAAACACTGTTTCGACGATTTCTAAACCCGTGGGGACCACAGGCGAGAAACAGATTACAACCTATATAAATTCGATTAAGTTTAAAATACCAAAACCTGTTCAAACAGCTGTTAGAAACCTTATAAATAACATCCATAAGAGAACCTACGAATCAACCGACTAGAGAAGATATCAGGAGACTCCAAAGGCTATTTTGAAACATTTTCCAGTTGTTGGTGTGACATCCCTGCAGGGCTGGCCATTACTGTAATCACCAGGGTTCGTTTCGTAGAAAAAGAGCTAGGGGAACTCATTAGCATAACTCATTTGCATATGCCACACCCCCTGACATCACCGGAAGTGTGTCATGAGGCCACACACCCCTGACATCACCGGAAGTGTGTCATAAGGCCACACCCCCTGCCATCACCGGAAGTGTGTCATAAGGCCACACTCACCACTCAGTTAGTCTTAGTCTTAAAGGTTAGTCTTAAAGGTGCTATTTGTTAGTCTTAAAGGTGCTATTTGAACTCTTGGACTATTTTGCAGCAACAGACTAACACAGCTACCTCGGGGAAGCTCCTGGATGGGGCTGGGAGTCCTTGCGGAGGCCACGTAGAGTGGCCTCGGCCAGGCAGAGGGGGAGGATGCCAACTTACCCTCCTGCTTCTTCCTCCTTCTGCAACAGAATGAGGCTGGAAGAAGGGTGCGGCCAGAAGAAGGGCGGGGCTTCGTCGTGTGCCCTGCCCCCTGCACCTCACCCGGGGGAACTGCGATCCCCCCCCAAATGACCTCTGGTAATCACCCCTAGATCGGCTTTGTGGGGGAAGCGCCAGCCCTGCATGTAGAAGGTCCTGGTTTCAGTCTGCACCATCTCTGCTTCAGAGGGTCAGGTCACAGGTGATGGAACGGCCTCTCCCTAAAGCCGCAGGGTTCCCGGCTCTGAGCTGGGAAATGCCTGGAGATTTGGGGGTGGATCCCGGGGGTGATGGGGTTTGGGGAGGGATCTCATCACTGGGTCTAGTGCCCAAAAGTCCACCCCTTCAAAGCCGCTGTTTTCTCCAGGGCAACTGATCTCTATTGTCCAGAGAGCAGTTGTCATTCCAAAAGATCCCCAAGCTCCACCTGGAGGTTGGCAAACCTGCTGGAGATCCACTGGCACTCTGAGTAGACATTCCCGGCCTTGCTAGACCAATGGTCTGAGGCTAAGCTCAGTATAAGGTAACTTCGCGTCTGTCGAGCTTGCTCTAGCAGGCCATTTCCCCCTCACTCGTGGTGCTCATCTCATCTATAAACCAATACACCCTCCCTGTGGCATAGGGTTACCTTTCTCCAGATGGACCCTGGAGAACTCCTGGAATTACTCCTGTTCTCCAGGCAACAGAGGTCAGTTCTCCCTGAGGAAATGACTGCCTCAGAGTGTAGATGCTATGGTATTATACCTAATTGGCGTTGTCCTTTTAAAACAAAAATGGGAAGGTTCGGCATCTTTTAATCTGAAAAACAAGCTTACTGTGCTGTCCTAGATAAGCTATACAGTAATCTAGGGGGGGGGTTGAACAGTTTTAGCGGTAGAGGCCTTAACGACTGCTAGGTGACTGGGATGGGATAATGTGTGACTCTTTAAAAATTATTTTGAAATGGTTTGAATGCTGGCTTCATCAAAGCATTTGTTTTGTCCCCTCGATGGTTTGTATAAAAATTGGGGTGGGGTGGGGAACGACAACCAGTTTGGTGTAGTGGTTAAGCGTGTGTACTCTAATCGGGGAGAACCGGGTTTGATTCTCCACTCCTCCACTTGCAGCTGCTGGATGACCTTGGGCAAGCCATAGTTCTATCAGAGCTGTTCTCTCAAGGGCATTTCTGGAAAGAGCTCTCTCCGCCCCACCTACCTTGCAGGGTGTCTGTTGTGGGGAGGGGAAGGGAAAAGAGATTGTAAGCCGCTCTGAGACTCCAAGGGAAGGGCGGGGTATAAATCCAATCTCTTCTCTTCTTCTCCTCACACTAAGGGCCCTCCCCTCCTCAAACCCCACCCTCCCCAAAGTCCACCCCCCAAATCTCCAGCAATTTTGCAACCCCAGCAGTCCTCAGAGCCTGGATGCACCTTTGGAATTCTGACATGGGGGGTGGGTGCAACCACAAAATGGTTGCCACAGGAAGTAGCGCCAACCACAAAGTGTCAGGGGGTGAGATCATGTATAACTCCAGTAGTAACTCTTCAGAATTCCAGGCAGAAGCTCTGTTTAACAGGGTGCCTTTTAAAATAAACATATGGGTTAAAAAAAGTATTTTCTGGCATGCACACAGCTGACCTCCAGTCACACAGTGAACACCCTCAGGCTATGGTGACCACTGCTGCCAAAGGACAAAGTTAGAGTCCAGTGGCATCTTTAAGACCAACAAAGTTTTATTCAAGGTGTGAATTGTTCAAGAGGCTCCATGCAAGTACATTTGGATTGGCCGCCCGTGCCAAGCGGGCCAATCAGGGAACATCAGCTGGAAGCATGCCATGCAATTAAGTGCCTAATGGCCTATTGGTGTATTTTTGTTTTGTGGGTGTGTTTGGGCTAGGAGTTTCTGTATATAGTTGTGGCTTACCGTGTGTATGTTCGTTGTTGAGTTACTAAATGAAGAGCGATGCTGAAACCACGATAGCCTTGTGAAACCACAATAGTCTTGTGAATCCACTACTTAACACTGGCGACGAGGTTGGGATTCAGACAAAGGAACTAGGAAGAGATCCGGCTGAACACCTTACCACCTGCTCAATCATTCAGCATGGCTGCCAAGGGCACTCTGAACCGTTTGATGCCACCACTGAAGACTGGGATCATACATCTCCCAGTTCCAGTTCTACCCCACCACAAACGAGATCATGAGATCATCAAGGCCATGTTCCTCAGCCTCTATGGGTGCCTCACCTTCGAGATTGCCTGAGTTCTTGTGGCACCACAGGACCTTGCTGCTGTATCCTTCAACACGCTCAAGGGCAAACTGAAAGACCACTGCCGGCACACCTTCTACAAAAGGGACCAGGCACCAGGAGAGTCAATTGCCACCTTCATAACCACCCTCCAAAAGGCATAACTTCAGTGCGACTTCCACAACTTGGAGGATGCCCTCTGCAATCATTTGGTGTGCGGCCTCTGAGACAAGAAACTGCAGCATCGGCTTTCTGCAAAGCACAACTTTGACTTTAAGATGGCCTACAAGGAGGCCATTGCCGCCGAGGCAGCCGAGCAGTCGACTAAAGAGGTCTGGCAGATACAGAGTCCAACTCTGTGCTGCAAGACCTAGGCCGTTCACCAGGAAAGCCTCATGGACTTCTCCACAGATGACGAGGGAGAAGTACTGTGCACCCAAGTTGCTACCCAGAAGTGCAAGGGAGCCCAATCATCCTATGGGGCTCCTTGTGCCAGCTACAGTGGCTCCCATCAGCGAATGTCATGCCTGTACCAGATGCACGATGCCGGAACTGCAGAAAATTGGGGCACATCGCATGCACCTGCCACTCCACTCAGCCCAGAGATGCATCGCCATGGTTGAGACACAGGTTGCCGCCAGTCACAAGGAAGGCCTTTGTCCGACATGAAGAGTGCCACACCCTCTCACTCTGCTCAGCCACGCCTGCCAAGACCAACAGCATTCCCATCCTGATGCTGCAGCCTTTGACATGTGCCAAGATTAAGGTCAAGGTCAAGGTCCAGAACGTGCCCTGCAAAATGGAAGTCGACACCAGGTCTGCACTGTCCATCATCTCCATGAGCACGTTCCAGCACATCTGCCCTAAGTTGAACGGGCAATGCCTTGAGCCATTCGATTTGATCCTGAAGGACTTCCAGGGCTGCCGAGTGCCAGTCTTGGGCATCAGCACGTTCCAGGTCACCCACAAGGACTTCAACGGTCCCCTGTGATTGGTGGTGCACAAGGCCACCAATGGAGCTTGCTCAGCCTGGACTGATTCAAACCACTGAGTATCCACGTGACGGGTGTCCACCGCACCAGCCAAGTAGTTGTCACAACATTCTGTGAAGAGTTTCCTGCTGTCTTTGACAGATCCCTGGGAAAGTATACCAGCCCACTTGTCTCCGTCCACCTCAATCCAGCAGTGGCACCCATCCGCATGAAGGTTCACCAGGTTCTCTTCACCCTCAAGCCGAAGATCGATGAGAACCTGGACCGGCTCATCACCCAAGGGGTCTTGGAGCCAGTCCCCCATGCATGGTGGGAAACGCCCATCATCACCCTGCTCAAGCCAAATGAAGTGGTCAGAATCTGTGCAGACTACAAGTGCACAGTCAACAAGCACCTGCAGCCACACGCCTACCCAGTGCCTGTCGTGAGCCACCTCTTAGCTTTGCTGAATGGCGGAATTGTCTTCGCCAAGTTCGACCTGGTCCAGGCATACCAGCAGCTACCTGTAGATGATGCCACCGCCGAGGCCCAGATGATCGTCACACACAGGGGTGCATTCAAGGTCAAGTGCTTGCAGTTCAGCATCAACGTCGCACCCAGGATCTTCCAGAGCTTAGAAGGTCTGCTCCGTGGGCTCCATGGCGTCATTCCATATTTTGATGGATATCACTGGAGGCTCTGAGGCATAACTAGCCAAGCGTCTTTGGGCTTGGCTAGTTATGCCTCAGAACACAGGACTAAAGGTGAAGAAGGAAAAGTTCCTCCTCAGGAAACAATCCATATACAAAAGAACATAAGAACATAAGAACATAAGAGACGCCAATGTTGGATCAGGCCAAAGGCCCATCCAGTCCAACACTCTGTGTCACACAGTGGCCATAAATACCAGTGCCATCAGGAGGTCCAGCAGTGGGGCCAGGACATTAGAAGCCCTCCCACTGTTGACCCCCCCCAAGCACCAAGAAGACAGAGCATCACTTGCCCCAGAGCCCCTAGCTATACCTTGTGGCTAATAGCCACTGATGGACCTCTGCTCCATATGCTTATCTAATTCCCTTTTGAAGCCGTCCATGCTTGTAGCACCCACCACTTCCTGTGGCAGTGAATTCCATGTGTTAATCACTCTTTGGGTGAAGAAGTACTTCCTTTTATCCGTTCTAACCCGACCGCTCTGCAGTTTCATGGAGTGCCCACGAGTTCTTGTATTGTGAGAAAGGGAGAAAAGTACCTCTTTCTTTACCTGCTCTTTCCCATGCATAATCTTATAAACCTCGATCATGTCACCCCTCAGTCGTCTTTTCTCCAAGCTAAAGAGCCCTAAGCGCTTTAACCTTTCCTCATAGGGAAAGTGTTCCAACCCTTTTATCATTCGAGTTGCCCTTTTCTGCACTTTTTCCAAAGCTATAATATCCTTTTTAAGGTGTGGTGCCCAGAACTGCACACAGTATTCCAAATGAGGTCTCACCATTGATTTATATAGGGGCATTATTATATTGGCTGATCTGTTTTCAATACCCTTCCTAATAATCCCCAGCATAGCATTGGCCTTCTTTATTGCAGTCACACACTGTCTCGACATTTTCAGTGAGTTATCCACTACAACTCCAAGATCTCTCTCTTGCTCAGTCTCTGCCAGTTCAGACCCCATCAATGTGTATTTATATTTAGGATTTTTGGCTCCAATGTGCATCACCTTGCACTTGGCCACATTGAACCCCATTTGCCATGTTGACGCCCACTCGCCCATCCTTGACAGATCCCCTTGGAGTGCCTCACAATCCTCACTGGTTTTCACCACCCTGAACAACTTTGTATCATCCGCAAATTTAGCCACTTCACTGCTTACTCCCATCTCCAAATCATTAATGAACAAGTTAAAAAGCAGTGGACCAAGTACTGATCCCTGCGGTACCCCACTGCTTACCACCCTCCACTGAGAAAATTGCCCACCTACACTCACTCTCTGTTTTCTATGAACTAGCCAGTTTTTGATCCATAAAAGGACTTGTCCTTCTATCCCATGATTTTTGAGCTTACTTAGGAGCCTTTGATGAGGAACTTTATCAAAAGCTTTCTGGAAGTCAAGGTAAATAATATCTATTGGATCCCCCTTGTCCACATGTTTGTTCACCCCCTCAAAGAACACTAACAGGTTAGTGAGACAAGATCTTCCCTTACAGAAACCGTGCTGAGTCTGCCTCAATAGGTTTTGTTCATCTATGTGCCTACTAATTCTTTCCTTAATAATGGTTTCCACCAATTTACCCGGTATCGACGTCAGACTGACTGGCCTGTAATTTCCCGGATCTCCTCTGGAACCCTTTTTAAAGATGGGAGTGACATTAGCTACCTTCCAATCCTCAGGAATGGAGGCAGATTTTAAGGAAAGATTACATATCTTTGTCAGGAGATCTACAAGTTCACATTTGAGTTCTTTCAGAACTCTCGGATGTATGCCATCTGGGCCTGGTGATTTTTCAGTTTTTAAGTTGTCTATCAGTTTTAGGACCTCCTCTCTCATCACCTCAATCTGACTCAGGTCTTCCAACACCCCTCCTGAAATCAGTGGTTCTGGAGTGGGCAAGCACTTCTCATCTTCCACAGTGAAGACGGAGGCAAAAAATGCATTTAGCTTCTCAGCCATTTCCCTATCATCCTTCAATACTCCTTTTACCCCTTGGTCGTCCAAGGGCCCCACTGCCTCCCTGGCTGGTTTCCTGTTTCTAATGTATTTGAAGAAAGTTTTATTGTTGGTTTTTACGTTTTTTGCTATATGCTCCTCATATTCCCTTTTTGCCTGCCTGACCTCAGACTTGCATTTTATTTGCCATAGCCTGTGTTCCGTTTTATCAGCCTCACTGTGACTAGCTTTCCACTGCTTAAAGGAATTCTTTTTACTTTTTACAGCCTCCATTACTCTGTTTGTTAACCATGCAGGCTTTTTCCTATACCTGTTTGTGCCTTTCCTAACCTGCGGAATATATATTTTTTGAGCTTCTAGGATCGTAGTTTTAAATAGATCCCAAGCTTCCCCAATTGTTTTGACCCTTTCTACTTTTCCTTTCAGTTTCCTCCCCACGTGTCCCCTCATATCAGAGAAATTACCCCTTTTAAAGTTAAAAATGGTTGTGTGAGTCTTTTTGGCCAATTCTCTATTTGTACAAATGATGAACTCAACAACATTATGATCACTGTTTCCAAGCGGTGCAATCACTTTTACATCTCTCACCAGGTCTTGAGTGTTACTTAGGACCAAATCAAGGATCGCCTCTCCCCTGGTAGGTTCCGTGACCATCTGCTCCATAGCACAGTCATTTAGAGTGTCTAGAAACTCAATCTCTTTTTCCCGACTAGAACACATATTGACCCAATCAATGTGTGGGTAGTTAAAATCACCTATTATTACACAGTGTTTTTGTCTAGTTGCTATCTTTAAGGCATTCATCATTTTATAATCCTCCTCTATCTTTTGATCTGGTGGGCGATAACAAACTCCCAGTGTTAAGTTTCCTTTTGGCCCCCCTATTTCAACCCATAGAACTTCCAGAAGCGAATCCAATTCACTTAGCCTCTCAATCTTTCTAGACTTTATACCCTCTCTGACATACAGAGCTACCCCACCTCCAACCCTTCCCCCCCTATCCTTCCGATATAATATATAACCGGGAATCACTGTGTCCCACTGATTTTCCTCATCCCACCAAGTTTCAGAAATACCCACAATGTCTATTTTTCCCTCCGACACCAAGCACTCCAACTCCCCGATTTTACCTCGGACACTTCTAGCATTTGTATAGAAACAGCTGTAATTTCCCTTACAAGTTAAGCCTGCATCCTTCCTCTTGCTATCTCGAGTCGTTGTCCGGCAGTCCATGTCACCAGCCATGGCCTCTGTGGACAATTTCAATCCACCTCCCTGTAGAAAAGCAACCGGTACCCCCTCACCTCTCTCAGATGAGCCAACCCGAACCAGAGACTTTTCATCTCCTGTCGGCTTTCCCCCAATATTCAGTTTAAAAGCTGCTCTGCCACCTTTTTGATTTTAAGTGCCAGCAGCCTGGTTCCTTCTCGGGACAAGTGGAGACCGTCTCGCCTGTACAGCTCCCTCTTGTTCCAAAAAGTATCCCAGTGCCTAACAAACCTGAACCCTTCCCCCCTACACCATCGTCTCATCCACGCATTGAGACTCCTGATCTCTGCCTGTCTCTCCGGCCCTGCGCGTGGAACAGGTAACACTTCTGAGAAGGCTACCTTGGAGGTCCTGGACCTAAGTTTCCTGCCCAGCAGCCTAAATTTCTCCTCCAGGACCTCACGACTGCATTTCCCCACATCGTTGGTGCCGACATGCACCACGACCACTGGCTCCTCCCCAGCACTATCTACCAGCCTATCTAAAACACGCGTAATGTCCGCTACCTTCGCACCAGGCAGGCAAGTCACCATACGGTCAGTACGCGGGTTCGCCACCCAGCTGTCTACCTGCCTAAGGATCGAATCACCCACTACCAAGAGCCCCCCTCCCACCCTGCTCAGGGATGGTTCCTTGGTGCAAAAGGAGAGCCGCTCACCAGCTGGGGAAGAGGTCCCTTCTGAGGGCACATTCCCCTTATCCTCAGCATGGTGCCCTGTTTCCCCTAGACCCTCATGCTCCCTGACAGCAGCGGGGCTGCCAGATCCAGAGTGGGACGAAGCTAACAAGTCCCCGAGAGTCTTTTCTGTGTGCCTAGCTGACTGTCTCTGCTTCTCCAGGTCAGCCACCTTGGCCTCAAGGGAGCACACACGTTCCCTGAGAACCAGGAGCTCCTTGCACCGAGGACACACCCAAGACTTCTGCCCAGTGGGCAGATAGTCATACATGTGACACTCCGTGCAAAACACTGGATAGCCCCCAACCCCCTGCTGGCATTCTGGCTTCATAATTCTTTTAAAATAAATAAATATAATCCCCCTTTTAAACCCTTGGTATTTATGTGGGTTTTGTTATCAAGTCAAATTATTTTACGGGAAAGACAAAGAGCCTAGGGCCTTGTCTTTCTGGCTCTTTTTGGGCTTCTTACAGCGCCCCTAGTCTAAGAGTCCCTAGGCTAAGAGCCACAGGCAAAGAGCCCTTTAGCTCACCCTTCGGCTCGTGCCAGAGGCTCGTGCCTCTGCCAAGGTGTTTCCTTAAATAGAGGCCTCCCCCAGCAGAGGTCAGGCAGCAGCTATTCAAATTCAAATTCACCCAGGCACTCAATCACAGGCAAAACAATGCCCCTTCCACTTCCTCTCAATTACAGGCAATCCCAGTCAAACAGTGCCCGTTCCTCTCCCACACTCAATCAGCCAGGACTCTGCAAGAACTCTAAGTGCTTCCACACACTGCTAAACACAGTTTTCCCACAAAATATCCTTAGCTGAATTCTCTCAGCTGAAAGCAAGTAAAAGAAACCCACTCACCTCTCTCACAGCTCTCTCTCCTGCTCCTGCTCAGAGCTCAGCTGGTCTCCTCTGCCTCTGGCAAGGTGCCTCCTTAAATAGAGGCCTCCCCCAGCAGAGGTCAGGCAGCAGCTATTCAAATTCAAATTCACCCAGGCACTCAATCACAGGCAAAACAATGCCCCTTCCACTTCCTCTCAATTACAGGCAATCCCAGTCAAACAATGCCCGTTCCTCTCCCACACTCCCACACTCAATCAGCCAGGACTCTGCAAGAACTCTAAGTGCTTCCACACACTGCTAAACACAGTTTTCCCACAAAATATCCTTAGCTGAATTCTCTCAGCTGAAATCAAGTAAAAGAAACCCTCTCACCTCTCTCACAGCTCTCTCTCCTGCTCTTGCTCAGAGCTCAGCTGGTCTCAGCTGGAACCTCCTCAGGAAAGCTCCTCCATTAGCATGCTCACAGCCTGGGGAACTCCTACAAGATAATGACTCAGCCCTACCCCACCTTCCTGAGTAGATATAAATTACCTGACTACCCTTTTCTTCTCACCTTGACACAGAGAGTACTCCATCTTTCTGTGTTATACCTCTGAGGATGCCAGTCACAGCTACTGGTGAAACATCAGGTCCTACAATGCCAAGACCACGGCCATACAACCCAGAAAATCTACAACAGCTAAGGAAAAGTGCCAGTTCGGCATCCTCAGAGTCAAGTTCCTGTGTTTCCTCGTGGATGCAGAGGGCATCCACCCAACTCCCGTCAAGGTACGGGCCATCTGCAGTGCACCAGCACCCCAGTCCAAGAAGGAGCTGCCGTTCTTCTTAGGCCTCCTGAACTTCTACCACGCCTTTTTGCCACACAAGGCATCAGTCGCGGGCCACTGCATAGGCTCCTGGACTCGTCCGTCCCCTGGGCCTGGGGCCAGAAAGAAGCTGTGGTGTTCTCCGCTGTAAAGGAACTCTCATCTTCAGAGAGTGTCCTCACAGACTATGACAAGAACCCCCTTGTCCTTGCCTGTGATGCTTTGTCTTACGGAATTGGAGCCATCCTAAGCCACAGGATGCCCAATGGGACGGAGGCCCCCATCGCCTACTTCTCCAGAACTCTGTCCTCTACAGAGCGCAATTATGCCCAGATTAACAAGGAAGCACTGGTCATCATTGTGGGAGTCAAGAAGTTCCATGACTACCTGTACAGTCAGAGCTTCGTCATCACCACAGACCACAAGCCACTGCTGGGGATCTTTGTGCCAGACCAGCAGACTCCACAGATCCTGTCGCCCTGGATGCTGTGTTGGACCATCTTCCTGTTGGCATACTCCTATGAGCTCCAGCACCATCTGGGCAAGGCCTTGGGCCATGTCAACGCCCTCATCCACCTCCTGCTTCCCAATCCAGCTGTTGACCCATCTCCCGCTCACCACATCCTCCTGCTCGAGGATCTCCCGCAGCCACCTCTCCATGCCTCTGACATCGCCACGCACTCGGCTAAGGACCGCACCCTGGCCTGTGTTCTGAGCTGGGTGTGGAAGGGTGGCCAGTGGGTCAAATGGCTGAAGAGTTTCAGCCTTACAGCTCCCAGCAGCATGAACTGTCAGTACACAAAGGCTGCCTACTCTGGGGGAACTGAGTTGTCATTTCATCCAGCTTGCATCAGCAAGTGCTCGAGGCACTCCATGTCGGCCACCCGGGAAATGTGCACATGAAGGCACTTGCCCGCAGCCATGTTTGGAGGCCCAGCATGGACAAAGCAATCGAGGAGTGGGTCCATGCCTGCCAGCCTTGCCAAGAATCATGGCCGTCCCTGCCACAGGCTCCAGTACAACCATTGGAGACAATGTGCATGCCATAGTCGAAGCTCCATGTAGATTTTGCCAGTCCATCCAGGGGCAGACTTTCCTGATTGTGGTGGACTCCTGCTCCAAATAGCATCCTTGTATCCACCATGTCATCCGCCATCGTCATCTGTGTAGTCTGGCACCTCTTCAGTATGTACAGGCTCCCTAACACCATCATGTCAGACAACAGGGCCCAGTTCACATCGGCAGAGTTCCAGCAGTGTCTTTATGAACTTGAGTCTCACCTCTAACAAAGCTTATCCCAATTTGCATTTTTTTTTGTTAAGTAGTGACAAAGTAAGTACAAAGTAAGTTAAGTAAGTACAAAGTACTGGCCACTTTGCAATGGCATCCCTCCAAGGTCTTGGGAGAGGCTTTCCCTCCACCCTGCCTCCTGAGATCTTTTAGCCCAAAATACCAAGTGCTGAACCTACCGGCTAACCATGGTTGAAGAAATGCAGCCATTTCTAAGGCAATTGAACACAGATGTGCTGTGATCTTGGATCATAACAAGTTTTGCAAGTTTTTTGTGTGTTCTCTGTGTTCAAGACAATCAGTTCTGCAGGCATGTAAACCATGGAAGAGCTGGATTCTGTGACTTGCATCAGTTATGCAAACTCAGGGTCAAAATAGACACAGTAGGAATATCAGCCTCCAGGTAGTGCCTGGAGATCCCCTGGAATTACAAAGATCAGTTCCATGGAGAAGATGGATGCTTTGGATGATGGATTCTATGGCATTAAACCCTGGTGAGGTCCCACCCCTCCTCAGGCTCCATCTTCAAAACTCCAAGAGTTTCCCAAACTGGAGCTGGCAACCCTAGCTCATTATGGCATCCATGGGTCACCATTCTGTCTCTCTGACTGTCTGTCTATCATTTGATTTCTAAACTGCCCTCCCCATACTTGGGGCCAGTGCTCCCTCCAAGCTGTGGAGTCCTGTGAGCAAAAATTCTACTTTCTGAGCTACCAGCATTAAAGTTGTGAGCAGGCAGGTGATTTGGCTACTGCATAAATTAGTTTGCTCTGGACTGGAGCCATCCTTCCTGAGCTAAGACAAAACTGTGTGAGCCAGATAGTAAAAAACTGTGAGCTAGCTCACACTAACTCAGCTTAGAGGGAACACTGCTTGGGGCTCAGGGTAATCAGGGGTCTTTTGGGGCCAAAGCACGCCAGAGCGCTGCTCCAGGAGCCCAGGCGCCAGAACGCTATCTTTCCCTCCTTCTTTCCTTCTCTCCTTCTCTTTCTTTCCCTCTTTCCTTCTCTCTACTCTCTCTCTTTCCTTCCTTCTTTCCTCCTTCTGCGGCCCAACTCTAGTGAGAAGGGGTTTAAACGTCTCCCTTCGCTTCCCCTCCCCCCCCCCCGGAAGGGAAGGGGAGGCTTTTGAATATGCCTCCCCCCCCTTTTGCTTCCCCTTCTGACATCACTTCCGGTGATGTCAGGGAGTGTTGCATATGCTAATGAGCTATTATGCTATTAGCCTAGTAGTTCATTAGCATACCATATGTTAATGAGCTCCTGCAGCTCTTTTTCTAGGAAAAGACCCCTGAGGGTAATGTACAACATTCAAAAAGATACAATCATAAGCGCATTTAAAACAAGTTAAAAACAGTAAAACAGGCACCGTGACTATTCCAGATGGCAGCTAAGATTTATCCTTTCCCCAAGGGGGAGAGGAAGAAAGGAAGGCCAGGCTAAATGAAGACCGTTGGTGTCTTCAGCTGTAGGCCTGGCACAATATCTCTGCCTTACAGGCCCTGCAAAACTGAAATAGGTCCCACAGGCAGAGAGTTCTAAGAGGTCGGAGGTAGGGCTGAAAAAGCCCTGGCTCTGGTTGAGGAGAGCTGGGAATATTTTTAGAGAAATCGTGTCAATCATTTAAAATTGCTGTGAGGGCTAGGGTTGTCAGCCGCCAGCATACCAGCATACCTTTGATTCCTTAAGGACTGGATACTTGTCTAAAAATAAAATATATTCTGAGAGCCTTGGAAAGCTGCGCTCTGTGGCCGGCATAATTCCTTTTGCTTCCGTAATAAGTATGGTCCATGCCCCTTCCTTGCCAATTTAATTTTATTTAGTACTGCATTTTGATTGGTTTAGCTTTTGTTATTGGCAATTCTAATGGCTGCGATCCTACGCACAATTAGACCCGACATAAGTGTGAACGCCGGGCAGATTTAAAGGGAGCGATCAGACAGTAACATCTGGGAAGCGTCCCACAGCCGCCAGCAACCCATTCTGCTCTGCGGCAGAAGCGGAGTTAAAAGACACCGGGGGAAATCTGGTAGTAAACGGGTTGCGTTGGGCCACGGATGGACTTTCCCCTGTCTGATCACTCCGGTGGGCTCTCATGTCGTCAGGAGGGTCTGATCAGGCCATCCTGACTTTGTGCTGTTGTCCCCGTCCCCCCTTCTCAGTATGCAGATAATTGCAAACTCCATCAGGAGCCCTCAGTGCAGAGGTGTGATTCATCAATTCCTCATTTAAGCGCATGGGGAAAAAGGGGGGGGACCCCAAAACCAAAACGACTCACCCGCAGTTCCATCCAATCACACACTGACGGGCTGCACTCGCAGCTTCAAAGGGAGGTATGATCTCGCAACGGCGGGCCAAATTCCTCCAGAGGAGATAGCCTCGCTTCCTCCACACACACACTTTATCTGGTGTGTGTGACCACAACCTAATGGTAGTTTTTAAAGTACGACTTTTTTGGATTTTATAATTGCTGTTTTTATCATGCTTTTTAATAATGCTTTATTTATATTGCAAGCTGTCTTGAATTCTGCATAGGATGGCCACACCCCAGGTTCCGGTGGGGACTCCTCTGCTTCTGGGGGCTTCAATCGCCCACGGCCAGCTGGCCAGCAGGGGATGCCCACACCGAAGCCACACCCCCAAGAGCGACCACCCAGCCAGCCACCTCTCTCCCTCCCCTCCTGCCCAATTTAAAGGGCTTCAGCTGATTGGCAGGGACCACGTGGCCCACTGACCAGCCAGAGGGCCCTTTAAATCTAGCAGGAGGGAGAGAGAGGGGTGGTCGTGGGAGGGTGGGTGCCATGGTGGTGCCGGGGCTTGGGGCCATCCCCACCCACCCCCAGAACGCCTCCCAAATCCCCCCCACCAGAGCAACAAGGGGACCTGGCAACCCTAATTCTGTGAAGGAGAAAGGTCGCTAATGTATGTATTTTTAGATAACCTCTTACCAGACTTCTGTTGTACCACTGTGAATTCTTGAGGGGGCAGAGTGGCAAGAGTATCAGGTATGAATCCACACTGTCTAGGGGTGCCAGTCTCCAGGAAGTAACTGGAGAACTCCTGGGATTACAACTAATTTCCAGGTGACAGAGATCAGTTCACCTGGAGGAAATGGCTGCTTTGGAAGGTGGACTCTGTGGCATCATACCACATTGAAGTCGCTCCCCTCCCCAAACTCTGCTTTCCTCAGGCGCCACCCAGTAAATCTCCAGGTATTCCTCAGGATGGAGCTGGGAACCCTCGCACTGTCCCACTGAACAAGGTCTCCTCTGCTACCCTTGATTGGCCTTATTTTGAGTCAAACCCTTGATCCGTGTGGCCTAGAATGGCCTCTTTTGACTGGCAGTGGCTCTCTGAGGTCTTTCTTAGGACCATTCAAGAGGACTGAACCTGGGACTTGCAAAACACATTGTAATGTATTCAGCCTGACATGCCCGGACTTGCCCGGGCTGGCCAGGCACAACTCTTCAATAGCTTCATGTCCAAAGACAATGGGTCCGTAGGATCCTAGCCGGCCCAATCAAAGGGCCAGCTTCTCAGCCGGGAGACCAATGGTCGCCCGGTTACTGTAAATAGCCTATCGGGAGTAGGGGGTGTGTTTAGGTGTACTTGGTGGCGGGTTTTCTGAACGTATATAAACCAGCCTGCGAGCTGGTCCCTTGTCTTTTGTTCCTGACTAAATAAAGGTATGCTTAGCTGAAATCACTCCCTGTCTGCATACTTTTCACTGGCGACGAAGGTGGGATTCACGACCCCATGAACAAAGACCCGGACGCCAACACGAGCACCGCACCGAGCCCGACGCCGAGACCTCCGGGAACTGCGCTGCTTCGCATCCCAGCTCTCCGGCAACCGCTCATCGCGCAGCTCCCGGCTCCGCTTCGCTCCCTGCTGACCCCGAGAGCAGCAGCGCCCCCCACAACGCTCCAGACGCCATCGCCGTTCCAGAGGCCACCCCACCACGTGGCTGCAACACAATGGCGACCGCGACCGCAACTGAAAGCCTGCCCGCTTTCGATCTCTCCCAGCCCTCGCTGTGGGACACCTGGCTGGACACGCTGGAGAGCCGCTTCACCATCCACAAGGTGGTGGACGACGCGATGAAGAAGGCTTACCTGCTGAGCCACTGCGGAATCCAGACCCATCGGCTCCTCAAGGACTTAATCTCGCCCAAACTAACGAAGGACGAGTCATACAGCTCCTTAGTCCAGGCCCTGACCGACCATCTGGCTCCCAAACCCACGAAGTACGTGGAGCGGTTGGACTTCTTCGCAAGAGTTCAGGCCTCCGGCGAAACCACCTCCGATTTTCTGGCGGCGCTGCGGAGCCTGGCGACCCGGTGCTCCTTCCCCAGCCTCGACGATACCCTCCTGAACCAGTTCCTCGTCGGACTCCGGGAGCCGAAGCTGCAGAGGAAACTGGTGAGCCAGAACGATCTGAGCCTGGACAAGGCCATCCGGGAGGCCTCAGCATACGAACAAGCGCGACAAGACCGCCGCGCCAAGGCGGTCCACCGTACCCAAGTGAGCAGCGGCTCCGACGTCTCGGACCAAGAGGAAGTCCTACAACTCCGACAGCGGACTCAGCAGCGATCAAAACACGTATCCTCCAGGACCTCCAAGGCCCCGTCTCCAAGTCAGTGCGCCAGCTGCGGGGAGGATCACGAACGCAGGTCGTGCCGTTTCCGGAATGCGGTCTGCCGTTCCTGCAACAAGGCAGGACACATCGCCAAGGTCTGCCGGTCCAAGGGACAACGACCGAGATCGGCCACCCACCAGACCACCGCGGAACTGCCCCTGGAGCTCCACACCGTGTCGTCCCACTTTCCACAGCACCAGGTCTGTAACCTGCCCCCCGACGGCCCAAATAAAATGCATGTGACGGTCCTCATAGAGGGAGCCCCCTGCACCATGGAGATCGACACCGGGTCGACCTACTCCATAATATCCGCGGACACGCTCCGTGCACTGTGTCCTCGGGGGGGGCCACCACTACAGAAGTCACGGGGTTTCCGGTTACGGGACTTTAACAAAAACCCCGTGGCGGTGGTGGGCTGGGGCAAGTTCCGGGTCCAGTTTCAGGGTTTCAAGGGCCAACTGGACCTACTGGTTGTGGACCGGCCCCTCTCCAGCTTGTTGGGACTGGCCTGGTTCAAGGCCCTGGGGCTCTCCGTTACGGGCATCAACCAGGTTGGAGCGCAGGATTTCGGGGCGGTGTGCGCAGAATTTCCCCGCATCTTCGATGGGACCCTGGGGCGGTACACGGGCCCTGCCATTTCCCTGGACCTAGACCCCGCGATACGCCCCATCCGCATCAGGGCCCGGCTGCCCCCGATCTCCATGAGGCCGAAGGTGGAGGCCGAGCTCGATCGCCTAGTTGAGCAAGGCGTGCTAGAACCGGTGGCGTCGGCCCGGTGGGAGACCCCCATTGTCACACCACTCAAGCCGAACGGGGACGTCCGCATCTGCGCGGACTATAAATGCACCATAAACAAAGCCCTGCAGCCCCACGCGTACCCGGTGCCGGTAGTAAGCCAAGTGCTGGCAGCCCTGGCAGGGGCTCGGGTGTTCGGCAAACTGGACTTGGCCCAGGCGTACCAGCAGCTACCGGTGGACGCCGCCACGGCCGAGGCACAGACCATTGCGACCCACAAAGGGGCCTTCAAGGTGCACCGCCTCCAGTTCGGGGTCTCAGTCGCGCCGGGGATCTTTCAATCTTTTATGGATTCCCTCCTTAAAGGCATCCCCGGAGTTCAGCCGTTTCTAGACGACGTGCTGATCGCCGCGCCAGACCCCTCGTCCTTCGCAGACCGTCTGAGGGCCGTTTTACAACGCTTCGACGCGGCGGGCCTCAAGGTGAAACGGGAGAAGTGCCTACTGGGGGTGCCGCGGGTGGAGTTTCTGGGCTTCGCGGTGGACGCCGCCGGCCTGCACCCCTCCCAGGACAAGGTAGAAGCCATCACACACGCCCCGGCCCCGAAGTCCAAAACGGAGCTACAGGCGTTCCTAGGCCTGGTGAACTTCTACCACTCCTTTTTGCCCCTGAAGGCGGCCGTCGCGGAGCCGCTCCACCGCCTCCTCGACAAGTCGGCGCAATGGGCCTGGGGGCCACCACACGACGCAGCTTTCCAAACAATAAAGGACCTCCTGGTCTCTAATGCGGTCCTCGCCCATTTTGACGAGGCCCTTCCCGTGGTACTGGCGTGCGACGCTTCCCCCTATGGGGTCGGGGCGGTCCTGGGGCACAGACTACCGGATGGTCGCGAGGTCCCGGTGGCCTACTACTCGCGGACACTGTCGTCGGCCGAGCGCAACTACGCGCAGATCGACAAGGAGGCGTTGGCAATCGTGGCAGGGGTGAAAAAATTTCACCACTACTTGTACGGCCCCTGCTGGGCCTCCTCGCACCCGACCGGCAGACACCGCAGATAACCTCGCCCAGGGTGCTACGCTGGTCCATCTTCCTGGCGGGGTATGCGTACGACCTCGTCCATCGGCCCGGAAAGGCGATGGGCCACGCCGACGCACTGAGCCGCCTGCCCCT
>NW_015165860.1:174667-187454 GCF_001447785.1 Gekko japonicus | reverse complement strand
AAGGACGGCCAGATCCTCCACCGGCACATAGATCAGCTGCGCCGTCGCACGCTACAGCTGGACCCTGAGGATCCGGACGAGGACCCAGAGCCTGCCACATCGGCCCCACTACCGGAACCGGATCCACAGCCGCCTCTCCGTGAGGAACCCGAGGCACCCCACACCGTGGTGCCAGCCTGTCCTGCCTCCTCGGCGCCCTCTCCGGCCCCGGGCCCCTCGGCTCCCAGGGCCCCCGAGACCGAACCCATCGCCACCCCGGAGCCCCGACGCTCGACGCGCCCCAAGAAGCCACCCGCCTACCTGAAGGACTTCGTCTGTGGGTGCCTTCTGAACCAAGGGGGGAGGGGTGTAATGTATTCAACCTGACATGTCCGGACTTGCCCGGGCTGGCCAGGCACAACTCTTCAATAGCTTCATGTCCAAAGACAATGGGTCCGTAGGATCCTAGCCGGCCCAATCAAAGGGCCAGCTTCTCAGCCGGGAGACCAATGGTTGCCCGGTTACTGTAAATAGCCTATCGGGAGTAGGGGGTGTGTTTAGGTGTACCTGGTGGCGGGTTTTCTGAACGTATATAAACCAGCCTGCGAGCTGGTCCCTTGTCTTTTGTTCCTGACTAAATAAAGGTATGCTTAGCTGAAATCACTCTCCGTCTGCATACTTTTCACACATGCTCTGCTATTTATATCCCCTCCCTCATGAAGGCGATCAGGACTATCATGCCCTTTGCACGCTAAAAGAGTTCCCCAAATGATTAATAAGCCTCTGTACCTTTATTAAGGGGCTGTGGTGGGTCAGAGGTTAAGACGCTGAGCTGCAGACTGGAAGTTTGGCAGTTCGAGACCCTACTGCCACATGACGGACTGAGCTCCCGTCTCTGCCCCAGCTCCTGCCAACCTATCAGTTTGAAAGAAAGAAATTGCAAGTAGATAAATAGGGACTGCTTCGGTGGGAAGGTAACAGCATTCTGTGTGCCTCAGCATTTAGTCATGCCAGTCACATAGGGCTGCCAACCTCCAGGGGGCACCTGGAGGTCTACAGGTATTACTATTGATCTCTAGATGACCAAGATCGATTCACCTGGAGAAAATGGCTGCTTTGGAGGGTGGATTCTATGACATTATACCCTGCAGAAGTCTCTCTTTTCCCCATACCCCACCCTCCCCAGGCTCTACCCCCAAAATCTCCTGGTATTTTCCAACTGAAACCTGGCAACTCTACGGCCACATGACCATGGAAACGTCTTCGGACAGCACTGGCTCTTCCCCTTGGAAACAGAGCTGAGCACCGCCCCCTAGAGTCGGATTCGACTGGCTTTCAAGCAAGGGAAATCTTTTTACCTTTATTAGGCTTTTCATTCCAGCTTGCAGCAACATGTTTGACAGGATGGCTCCTTCTGGGACTTTCTGTTGCTTCCCTTTAGCCACAAAGTGTTTCCTGGGCATGATAAACGATGCACAATTTCTCAGGAGGACATTCCCGGGGCACCAGGCCCCTTCTTCAGCTCTTTCAGCAGTTGTCAGTCATCCTCAGCTTTCCAATGCCTCCTTTATGATGTATTCCTTGAGAGATACCTAGAGATTTAGTGTGCATTTTTCCACTCTCAGTTCCAGTACGTACAACTGTGACTTGCAAAAACAGATGCCTGGGAGTCAAAGCCCGCTTGCCTGTTTGTGATGTGGGGGCAGGAGCTGTTATACACATACACCTGTGAGGGACTTTTTGCACTGAAACAAACAGAGTGAAACAAACTGGAGCTGCGGTGGCTCAAGTGGTTAAGACGCTGAACTGCAGGCTGTGGAAGGTCAGTAGTTCAGCAGTTCGAGACCCGAGTGTGCTGCATGACGGAGTGAGCTCCCATCTCTAGTTCCAGCTCCTGCCAACCTCGCAGTTCGAAAGCAAGAAATTGCAAGTAGATAAATAGGTACCACTTCAGTGGGAAGGGAACAGGGTTCCGTGCGCCTTGGTGTTTAGTCATGCCAGCCACATGACCACGGAAACGTCTTCGGACAGCGCTGGCTCTTCAGCTTTGAAACGGAGATGAGCACCGCAACCCTAGAGTCGGATTCGACTGGCTTTCGAGAAAGGGAACCTAAACAGACTCCACAAAGTTCCACCTGCCAGTGGTCCTCTATAAATTGTACCACTCTGAACTCTCAACGTTTGTAGAAAGTCCGAGATCAAATGATCGATTTTGAGCGTATGTTGGTATTTGACAGGAAAGGGAGCGTTTGCCAAGAGGGTTTCAGCGAAGTGATGGACACAAAGGAAGGGAGAAGCCTGCAGTTCTTCATCTGACTTGCTGCCTTTCACTCCCCGGTTTGCAGGCCAGAATCCTCCTGGCCTGGGAGAAGCCAGGTGACCTGAGACAACCAAGGCCATGATACAGGCTGATATAAAGCTCCTGAGTTGGTACCTTCCCTCAGTCTATGCACCACATCTGCCTGCCTGCCCCAAGGTGACACTTGCTTCTGGGCATAAACACTGGATTTATCATGTCCCACTGCACATCTAATACTGTATGGCTGTCAGAGATGGACCATAAGGAAGGCCGAGTGCCGAAGAATAGATGCTTTCGAATTATGGTGCTGGAGAAGACTCTTGAAAGTCCCTTGGACTGCAAGGAGATCAAATCAGTCAATCCTAAAAGAAATCAACCCTGACAGTTCCCTGGAAGGCCAGATACTGAAGCTGAAGCTCAAATACTTTGGCCACCAAATGATAAGGGAGCACTCACTGGAGAAGACCCTGATGCTGGGAAAGATTGAAGGTCAAAGAAGACGGGGACGGCAAAGGATGAGATGGCTAGACAGGGTTATTGATGCAACAAACATGAAATTAAGCAAACTCTGGAGAACAGTGGGAGACAGCAGGGCCTGGCGTGATCTGGTCTATGGGGTTGCAAAGAGTTAGACTCGACTGTGCGACTGAACAACAACAGTAACACTGTACATCTCAAGATGTGTATGAGCTGCTTGCACTTCTATCTTGTACATGTTTATTCTGCTATTCCTCCAGGAAGTTCAGGGTGGCCTGCAGAGCTCTGCTTTCCCTATACCCTTTGAGGTAGGTGAGGAAGAGGAAGAGTGACTGGCTCATAGCCAGTAAGTTTCGTAGCAGAGTGGAGATCTTGCTGGTCCCAAACTGGCACTCAAACCCGTGATCCCCAACATGACGCCTGTGAGTTGTGGTGCCTGATTGTGGGTTTCCTGATGTCCACTTGCAACGTTGCCAACCTCCAGGTGGTAGTTGGAGACCTCCTGCTATTACAACTGATCTCCAAGTGACAGAGATCAGTTCACCTGGAGAAAATGGCCACTTTGGAAGGTGGACTCTATGGGTTGCCAGCTCTGTGTTGGGAATTACTTGGAGATTTTCGGGGGTGAAGCCTGAGGAGAGTGGTGTTTGGGGAGGGACTTCAATGAGGTGTAATGCTATGGAGTCCACCTTCCAAAGTAGCCATTTTCTCCCAGTGAATTGATATCTGTCGAGATCAGTTGTAATAGTGGGAGATCTAGGGTTGCCATTCCCCCACTCTTGGGGGCTTTAACCAGTTGCTGCCCGGGTGGCTGGTGGGGGAGCCCCACCCCAAGCAGCCTCATCTGTCCCCGATGTGCCATAGAGTTTCCCCAAATGCTAGAGTGTCCCTCATGCAACGTGACCTGCATGATGACTTCACTTCTGTGTGATGTCATTGCATCACGTGAAGATTTATTATCCGGAAATAATGTTGTGAATTGTGAGAGCTGTTCTCAGCCAGTATAGAAAACTTGCACTTATTGTTGGAAACATTGAAGTAAAGAATAACACTACAAACTGATGGTTGAAAAAGACGTTCAGTCGAAACAAACAACTGTAAACTCGAGAGAGTTCGTATCTTCTTTTGAACTATACATCCTTGTCATCTCGATTGGGCTTTTGTCTTCGGATGAAGTTCACCTGTTGAAACCAAGTAAAATCAACATGCCTTTAATAGCATGAACTTGTACAGTAATTTTTTCGTGTGTTATTGCATCACGTGCGCCAGAAGACTCCAGGAAGAAGACAGGAGCCTCCTGCCGGAACACAGTAAGGACCTGGCAACCCCAGGGTGATCTCTGGCCATCACCTAGAGATTGACAACCCTAATGGCATTATATTCCATTGAAGCTCCTCCCCTTCCCAAACCCCACCCTTCTTGGGCTCCATCCCCTAAATCTCCAGGTATTTCCCAGTCCAGAACTGGCAACCCTACCGTTTGCTTCTATGACAAAGCATCTCTCCCTAAAACAAGGAATCAGTCCTCACTTTTCCCCACCTTGGTGGAGTAGGAGGTATTTCAGAAGAGTGGAGGGGGGGATGCTTGGTTTGCAACCTCACAATGTCTTATAATTAGCCCTATCACATCATGGCAGCCATTTTGTGACTGCCTGCTGTGGCAGCCATTTTGTGATAGTGCCCACTCCCTGTTGTCAAAATTCCAAACATTGCCACAGGTCTGACAACACTAAGGGACTTTTGCTATAACCAATATACCGCACTGTCACTCACTGCTTCTTTATGGGTAAGGAAAGGCTCTTGGGGTGTGTGTGTTATTACGTTGTATATTAAATTAACGCCTGCAGGTTTATCTTTACCAAGGTTATTGTTTTTTGTAAGGAAATCTATTCTGGCAAAAGCCTTTGTAGTCATTTTTTTCTAGCAGCAAAATAGCCTTTAAAAAAGATTAAGTTAAAAAAAGAAAAAAGAATCTCAAAGGCACCTTCTCCTTCTCCCCCTCCCCCTCCTGTTTTCTTCCTTACTGGTGGGTTATAATTAAGTTCTATTCCCGTCTCCCTTCCAATTTCCCTCTCGCTGTTTCCGTGTCCAGTCGAACCATTGCATGAGACCTTCTGCAGTCTCTAATCTTCCCATGCCCAGCGATACGGCTCCAATTAGCAACAACAGAAATGCAGAGAAGGGATATTAGCAGTCAGCAAGCAGCTTTGCAAAATATTTATTCCACCCAGGAGGGTCTCTAGCATGAGAAGGAAGGAAGCCGCGAGGATGCAACGGCGTTCTAAAGGCAAGTGAGTTGTTTGTCCCAAATGCGATTCTTGGGAGCCCAAGGGTGAGGTGGGGGGAACAGAATAGCCCTCCACCATCACCCCAAGCCATTGTTTTTTGGAGCTACTGTGACCATTTTTGCCACGGTCTCAGTGCCCACAAGCATTCAAAGTGCTGGTTTTGATGGCCAAACTTGGGTCTTGAGGTTCAACATCTGCCTGATTTGACAGGCTGAATAAAGTTAATATGTAGCAGGAACTCCTTTGCATATTAGGCAACACACCCCTCATGTAGCCAATCTTCTAAGAGCTTAGAGTAGCCCCTGTAAGAAGAGCTCTGTAAGCTCTTGGAGGATTGGCTACATTAGGGGTGTGTCACCTAATATGCAAAGGAGTCCCTGCTACAAAAAACCCCCTGCGTGGCAGTGTCATTTTATCATCTTCGGCTGATCAGGCAGTTGGTTCCCTTCCTCGAACGCAATGACCTGGCAACAGTGATCCATGCAAAGCTCACCTCGAGCCTGGATTACTGTAAAGCTCTCTACATGGGGCTGCCCTTGTCCCAAATCTGGAAGCTGCAGCTGGTGCAGAATGCAGCAGCCAGGCTGTTGTTGGGTCTCCCTATGCGGGAGCACATCCAGCCTGCGCTAAAAGCACTGCACTGGCTGCCTACAGCATACCGAATTTGGTTCAAGGTGCTGGTTCTTACCTTTAAAGGTCAGGGGCCTACACACCTAAGGGACCACCTTTCCCCACATGTTCCCCAGAGAGCACTATGATCGGGGTCCCAAAATCGTCTGGCCCTCCCAGGTCCTAGAGAAGCCAGGCTGCTTGTGAGGAGGGCCAGGGCCTTTTCAGTGGCGGCTCCGCACTGGTGGAATGAGCTCCCGGATGACATCAGGGCCCTGCGGGACCCTTTACAGTTCTGCAGGGCCTGCAAGACGGAGCTCTTCCACCAGGCCTTTGAGTAGGGAGCCACCCTAATAAAATCGAGACCCTGGCCCCAAACTAACATCATCATTAGCATATCAATGTTAGACCCAAATTACCATCATCATTAACATGTCAGTGTTAGACACTGCTAATGCCCGCCATCATCCACAAACAGCACTAGCACTTTATGCTGTGTTTTATGATTATATTGTTGTGGTTTTATCTAACTCTGTGTTCCAGCGTTCTAATATGTTTTATGTAAGCCACCCTGAGCCTGCCTCGGCAGGGAGGTAGGGTTGCCAACCCCCCCCCCGGTTTGCCAGGGGTCCCCCATTTTTGGGGGGAAGCCCCACCCCCAACACCCCCAGCCACCCATCTCTCTCCCTTTAAGTGTGTGGAACCCGTGTTTCCTCCCAAGCCTGATCTCCGCAAGCTTGCAGGGAAATGCCAGCTTCTGTGCTCTTAAAAGGGAAACGCGGCTGCTCTTAAAAGGGAAACACCGGCTCCTCTAAGTGCAGGGAACTGCAGTTTCTGGAGATCTGGCACAGGGGGGGGGCAGACGTCCCCAACGTGACGTCATCATGTCGGGGATGCCCCGCCCCCTCCAGGAACACCCCCAAAGTCCCCCGCTGGGGGTGGAAGATGGACTTGGCAACCCTACAGGGAGGGCGGGGTACAAATCAAATCAAATCAATAAATATGGGTTTCCAATCACGTTCATTTCCATTGAGGTTTTTTACCCTTTCTGCATATATTTTTCTCCCTTTAGTGCTTGCCTCGCTTTCCGTTCAGTTCCCCCCCCACACACGTTTCCCCAGCCCTTGCCGCTTGCTCCCCAACTCACATCAAAGTTGTTCCATCCATTCAACCACCTCCCGCCATTCTTCCTCCTTCAGTGCCGTACAACCATTTTTAGTTTTTTTAATCTAGCAGTATGAGACTAGCGATAATACACTAATGAAGACTTTAAATCCCCAGTACCATTTTTGGTGGTGTGGGTTGTGGGGTTTTTTGGCAGTGAAAATTTAGTGGTAGGACACTAGTGTAATGGCTGCCTCCCGTCTGTTCCGTTTTTGTAATTTTTGTAATTCAACTTTGCTCTACTATATCCTTGTATCCTTAAATGCATCCGATAGGACTTAGGACTTAGCCAATCACACACATTTAATGTTGGGAATTGTGCAATGTGCAAAACAAAGAAGCTCACTGCCGCGTTGGTGATGAAATTTCTTAAAAACCAAACAACCAATCACAAACGGGTGCTTTAAATAAACATGGCGGGAAGAAATTGGAACCAATCAATAAACAGAAGGTACTTCCTATTGCGCACCAGCAAATAATCACTAGTGGGCAGACACACAAAAAAGTCAACAATGGGTTCTATTTCCTTTAGCACAGTATCTCTAGAGCGCATGTACAAACAAAAAAAGGTGCAGGGGAATGACGGAGCTGTGTCACCTCCGACCACGACACTACAAAAACAATACAAGACAATACAAGAACTCGTGGGCACTCAATGAAATTGCTGAGCGGTCGGGTTAGAACGGATAAAAGGAAGTACTTCTTCACCCAAAGAGTGATTAACACATGGAATTCACTGGCACAGGAAGTGGTGGCGGCTACAAGCATGAGGGAATTAGGGAATTAGATAAGCATATGGAGCAGAGGTCCATCAGTGGCTATTAGCCACAAGGTATAGATAGGGACTCTGGGGCAAGTGATGACATCAGGGCCCTGCGGGACCTTTTACAGTTCTGCAGGTCTTCTTGGTGCTTGGGGGGGTCAACAGTGGGAGGGCTTCTAATGTCCTGGCCCCACTGGTGGACCTCCTGATGGCACCTGGTATTTTTGGCCACTGTGATACAGAGTGTTGGACTGGATGGGCCTTTGGCCTGATCCCACATTGGCTTCTCTTATGTTCTTATGGTGACTCCCTTCGACCCTGCTTCTCTTTCCCTTTGTCCTCTCCTTCTCTCTACATGGCCTTCCATGGAGACACATGTATCTGAAGGTCTCTCCTGTAGAGACAATTCCCTCATAGTCCCACACGCATGATGATGGATTAGCTGGCCATTGCTGATAGGGAAAGTGCTCTTTAGACTAGGCTTCTCTCTCTCCTTTCGACTGCATGTGAACTGGATCTACTTGAATAAATGAAAGTTTGCCTTTTTTGCAATATGCTTCTTGGGAGATTTATTTACTGCACTCAGTATCACGCTTCTATGGCTGGGCCAAACTCTGCCATATTAAACAAGTATCCCAATGCTCACTGGCTTTGATCAGTGTACATTCAGCTACCGGGCACAGTAAGGGTTGCCAGAGCCTCAGCATTCAAAACCCTCAGACTCAAGACGTGGGGGCTGGTGTCAGCATACCAATGTGGCAATGCTTCCCATACTGCTTCTAATGATACGAGCATATATGAACATCTGTAGTCACAATGATGCGGATTTGAAGAGTTTGATCACTACCCCCAAATTTCAGAAAAATCATGTAAATTATGCAGTAAGCATTAAAATTGTAGTTGAGCACCTCCCATCTCCAATTCACATGCCTGTGCTATAGGACACCGGGGGGGTGGGATTACCCTACAACCAGAGGTCATTTCGGGGGGGGTTCGCGAGGGATCGCAGTTCCCCTGGGGGAGGTACGGGGGGCGGGGCACATGACGAAGCCCTGCCCCCTGCTTCCGGCCGCCCCGCTTCCGGCCCTCATTCGGGACTGTTGGGGGCAGGGTGTGTGGCCTTATGACACACTTCCGGTGATGTCAGGGGGTGTGGCATATACTAATGAGTTATGCTAATGAGTTCCCCTAGCTCTTTTTCTATGAAACGACCCCTGCCTACAACTGATCACGCTCCCACCCTGCCTGACTCTCAGGCAGCACCGCCTGCACAAGGAATCAGCAGCCATTGGGTGTGTGTGTGAGAGAGGGCAACATCTGGAACAGCTGCCTGTAGGTGGTAGGTGTTCCCAGCATGGGGCATCTCAGCGCAGGGCCCAGATTTTTCCTGCAGTTTTCACACCAGCCTGAAGCGTCCTCATTTTCCATTTGATGTTTGTCTGAGAAATGAAGAACAAACCACAGGAGAACAACAAATTGGGGGTGGGGAGGTCAGTGAGGAAGCTGCAGGTTAGTATCCAAAGTTGGGAAGAACTCTGTGTGAAAACACCTTATGACTGGGACATTAGGTGCCGGGGAAATAATTTCCCAACCATGCCTAATAACATTTGCTCATATAGCTGTAGACCTTAAGGGTGGCCTTGTAGCTTTTAATGACACTCAGAGTAGCTTTTAATGATGCTCAGAAGCACAGTGGGAAAGAAACCATGGCCATAACTCTTCTAGAATGGACACAGCAGCCCAGACTTCATGGCAGGGTTTTGTTCTAGAATGACCCTTGGGGGGGGGTTGTCCTGTTGTCATAGTAACCGGGTACCCTGCTGCTGGAGTCTAGACCATCTAGGGTCTGCAGGTTGCCATAGCAACCACACAGAAAATCTGAGTTTGTCCTAGAAGAATTAGGGACCATCCCATGGGGTTTCACCACCCTACGCAAATTAACACCCCCTGCCATGTTTGTATTCTTATTTCTAATGTCAGTTGCTTGTTTGTTTCCAACTGTGACTAGGCCACATCCACCCACTCATTAAACAGTTCTTGGTTGTGTCCCTTGGAACTCAAGTGAAGCTTCTCCCTTGGGGGGGTGGAGATGACTGGGAAGGAGTGGAAGAGGACAGACGCTGATAAAATGATGGATGAGGCAGAGGAAGTGAACAGGGAATTGTTCCCCCCCCCCATAATTCTAGAACTCAGGGTGGGGAACTGAAGCAGCAGGTTGAGGGCAGACAGAAGGAAGTACTTCTTCACAGAGAGCTTTGTTGACTTGTGGAACCCACCGCCAGAGGATGTAGTCACGGGCAGTAGCTTAGATGGGTTAGATGCTGAACTACTGACCTTCCACAGCCTGCAGTTCAGCGTCTTAACCACTTGAGCCACCGCAGCTTGCCCAGGTACCAACTGATATTATAATATGCATTGTACCTTTGCATCTTGAGTTCCTTCTCTGCAACGGCCCTCCCACCTTCTGACTGAGATCTAAGGACTCGGGGATCTCCATTCTGACTTGTAGCTGACGAAGGGAGCCTTGAACTCTCGAAAGCTCACACCCCGAACATCTTGTTGGTCTCTAAGGTGCTCACGGATTTGAATCTAGCTGTTCTAACGAAACCGAGTCAATCTGCTGTTAGGCACAAAAGCAGCAGAAGTTTCTTTTACAACCTTGAGCCTTTTTTCCAAGAAAGAATGCATTTGTTGTGTCCTGGGTGTGTGTGTGTGTTTCTGGGGGGGGGGGAGAGACATGCAACCTAATCGCTATTGAGCCCAAACCCGGAACCAATTTGTAGCACTAGACCTAAACCCTGCAAAGAAAAGGGGGGTGCCTTTGAACAAGAGTTCCCAAGTCCTCCCTGGCCACCGGCAGGGGATGGAGGTAGAGCTCCAGTTTGGGAAACTCCTGGAGATTTGGGGGTGGAGCCTGAGAAGGAGAGGGACCTCAGTGGGGTACAATGCCACCGAGGCCACCCTCCAGAACATCCACTTTCTCTCTGTAGTCTGCAGATGAGCTTTAATTCAGAGGGATCCTTACTTTTCACAAGTCCCACACGCCTTTCTCTTTCTCCACCAAGGGACCATAAGCCCCTCTCCCACAATACACACACGTGGGATCAAAGGGCAGTTTCCTAAAAAGGACTAAGACCAAGGAATCTCGTATTATTACAACTAAAAAAAATTATATTGTTTTTGTACAGCTTAAAAATTGCATTTATTTCCTTCATCTATACCCGGCATTTCTCCCCAATGGAGTCTCAAAAGAGCTTACATCATTCTCCTCTCCTCTTTTATCCCCACAACAATCACGTGAGGCAAGTTAGGCTGAGAACGTATGCCTAGACCTGGTCATCCAGCAAACCTCCATGACGGAATGGGGATTTAAACCTGGGTCTCCCACAACATAGCCCAACACTCTAATTACAGAGTCACATGCACTCTTAGTTCTTCTGTGAAGTAAAATTACAGCGCAAATTGACTCAATGTGGCTTCCTGCAGGATGCCAAGAGTCAGGGTGGGGCAGGAGTCCTTCAGACTGGAATCTCAGGGTCCCTGTTCTGCATTGGGCCAGTCATTCCTTCCCAACTTACCTCATAGGATTGTTGTGGGAATAAAATGGGGGAGAACAACGTACGATGCTATTTGCTCCTTGGAGTAAAGGTAAGATAAAAATACACACATAAAATGGGTGGAATTCAAACATACAGATTCCAAATTCTGAGTTTTAAATTCCAAGTTGCTTTATGGCCATGATCTAAACAGTATGCGATTCGGGGAAGGTGATATTTACTGGTCCAGAAGCTCGAGGTCCGTGGTAGAATGAAGCAAACAGTGTTTCACAGAGAAAAGGAGGCAACATACATGCAAGTGGGGGTGTAAGGAGGATCCAACAGCCTGCTGGCTAGGTGCACTTGATATAGGACGAAATGCTGCCTGAGGGCAGGCTGATGTGCTTGCCCCCAAAACAATATCTTCATTGCTTTTTCGGGGATGAACAAAGATTTGTGTGAAACCTCAATGAGCTTGCTCGTTGTCAACGAAAGGTTTTAATGTTCCTTGATGACCTTTGAGTACACAAAGGGAGAGGCTATCAGGTGGTCTTGATATTGCATAATTAAGGTGAATGGGCGAGGGGAAGAATGACCAGGTGTGAACGAGGTTGATTCACGGTAAGGCACTGTTTTCCTGGGAGACCTGTAGTTATTTCTTTGTGGGGGGGGAGCTATTAGTGAGTCAGCTGTTTTGGTTCACCTTCCAAAATATTTTCCCAGGCTTGTCTCTGGTTTGACTCTTGCTGGCATCCATTTTGTTTGTACCAGATCCACTTTGGTTTCACTCTTAGGCCAGGCAGTGTCTCACAGTTATGATCTTTGGAGGTGATATTTGTATGAAGGGTGTTCTTCTTTCTCTCTGATTCTAACTACCTTTCTGCAGGAGGAGGGGGTCTGACTGCTAACAATGGGGCCCATATCAAACCTTGCAAATACTGAGATCAGTCCTAATTTCTACAGCCTGTTTTGCATGTGAATAGAACAGTCTGCTCAAACAGATTGTATACCCAACTGACAATTTGTTTTGTGATTGCTGTATATGTTGTTCAGTTTCTATTCTGAGGATGCTCGGTTTTACAGTCAACTATGTCCAGAGAAAGCTAGGAAGAGAGTGAAAACCAGAAAGCCGGGCCTTGGGAAGACAGATGGCTGCAGGATCCGTACCAGGCAGTGAGAGTTGGGAATCCAGCCTGCTGCTTGCTCTTTAATTCCCTCTGTTTTGACAGCTCGAGGTGCAAACGGTTCCACTTAGAGACGACACACTAGCCTGGGCTCTGTTTGGCTCCCGCTGAAGTTCTAGCACCACCAGACACTGCATTTGCTTAATTATTGTTTTTGTTTTGGGCTCCTTTCCCTTGTTGCTTAATTTGCTTCGGAGAAACATTAATATGGATAAGTGATGCCACGTCATTAGAATCCACTGCTTGAGGGTCTGTTCCTTGCACAGGCACCACAGGGTTTGCTTGACAGCGCCATCTTGGTGGATCACAAACACTGTTGATGAGAGATCCCCCTTCCCCTCTTGCTTTGGATCCATGGCAGGACACATCACAGCTCATTTCCCCTCCTTGCTGTCCTTTTTTTGTCTAAAGCTTTCCTTCCTTCCTTCCTTCCTTCCTTCCTTCCTTCCTTCCTTCCTTCCTTCCTTCCTTCCTTCCTGCTAATGTTCA
>NW_015165860.1:144526-174619 GCF_001447785.1 Gekko japonicus | reverse complement strand
CATTTCCCCTCCTTGCTGTCCTTTTTTTGTCTAAAGCTTTCCTTCCTTCCTTCCTTCCTTCCTTCCTGCTAATGTTCACCCATGCCTCTTGCCTGCCTCTCTTTGCATGCATGTTGCCAACTACTGGGATATTTGGTTAATACAACAGAGTGTTCCCCAGTCTTAGAAGCATGAGGGCAGTAAATAAATCTCCCAAGAAGTATATTGCAAAAAAAGGTGAACTTACATTTATTCAAGTAGATCCAGTTCACATTCAGGTTGCAATTGAAAGGAGAGCGAGAACTCTAAAGACTACTCTAAAGACTACTTTCCCTGTCACAAATGGCCAGCTTATCATGTAAAGGCAGTGAGAGGATAAAGGGAGAGAGAGGAGGGGCCAGAGGGCAGCTCCCAAGTTAAGACAAAGAGGGGTATCCCGTCCCAAAGTTCTCCGGCATTGTGTTGGCCTGGTCTGGGATGCTGAGGAGCCTCTCTGGCTGGTATATTGGTATACCAACTGTCTAGCGCATCGGCAGAAAGCCTCCTGGAGCTGGCGGCATCCTGGGCCTAAGAATTCCCAAGACTGATAGTTCTGGGGGATTTCAGTGTCCATGCTGATGTTGCTGGTTTCTGGCATGCCTCGGACCTGGTGTCTTCCATGACGGCACTGGGACTCTCCCAGATGGTTTCAGGTCCCACACATCAAGCAGGCCACACACTGGACTTGGTCTTTGGCATGGGGATGGACATAGATCTGATTGCTATTGATGGAGTGCCATGGTCAGATCATCTTACCTTGGGTCGGTCACACTCTCTCAACCTGACCTGCCTCACAGGGTTTTTGTAAGGATATAATGGAGACGAGGAGAATAATGTAAGCTACTGAAAGGCAAGATATAAATGAAATAAATAAATACTGTTTGAAACTGAACAGGTATTTATTTGGTCCTATCACAGAGAATCCTGCAAACCTAGCAGTTCGAAAGCAAGAAATTGCAAGTATATAAATAGGTACCACTTCAGTGGGAAGATAACAGTGTTCCGTGGACTTTAGTGTTTAGTCATGCCGGCCACATGACCACGGAAATGTCTTTGGACAGCTCTGGCTCTTCGGCTTTGAAACGGAGATGAGCACCGCAACCCTAGAGTCGGATTCGACTGGCTTTCGAGCACGGGAACCGTTAACTTTTACTTTTATCACAGAAAAGTCCCTAAGTTTCAGGTGAGGTAGAAGGTCTTGGTAGGGAACTATAGCTAGATTCTATCTAGAACGATTCAGAAATTGAGGTCTGTTACCTATTTGGTGGAAGGAAAGGATGCAGAAGGTACCCTGAATCGGTTGCAGAAGCCAAAGTTGATTCTCCTCTTGAATCAAAACATGTAAGCATCAATTTCAAGGAAAAAACAATGCTATGTCAGTCCATGAGACCCCAACATTTATTTTTTTAATTGCTAAGAACAAAAATTTGTTGAGGTGTGGTCCAGATTACAGAAAGGGATTGTGTAGTTAATAAAGATTTAATATTTACAGGAGAGAACGTCTGTTTCCTGAGGGAGTCTGTGCAGCAGAACCAGTGGCAGATGTTCTTAGATGGCTGCAGCCAGAGTGGGTTCCAGTTCAGGGCGACAGGACCAAGGGAGAGAACGTGTAAATGGGATCAGTTCTTGGGGCCCCCGAAAGATCTTTCTAAGCCACAGTTACAACACTGACTAGGCATCTTTTTCTATAGAAGTGGTATGATGATACATCTGAATAGAAACCATTTTTAGGCTGCGGTCACACGGAACAGAAGCCACACAAGTGAGACGGAAAACAGGTGGAGTTTCCGGGCGCGATCTCACCAGCACATCTGGGAAGCGTAGCACTCCCGTGGCACAACCGAGGCTTCCAGCCGAAACTGCGTGGCAAAAAACTAGTACCTCAGAGGTAATAGTTTCCGGAAACTGCGGGGCAAGGGCGGGCGTCAGATCGCGTTTCCGGTGGCATCCGGCGCCCGCCCATGTCCCCTTGCAAATAAGGTGGGGGGTTTTTGTCCACGTCTCTGTGGATGCGCACACACACCCAACGGAGCA
Source organism: Gekko japonicus (assembly GCF_001447785.1). Taxonomy (NCBI): domain Eukaryota; kingdom Metazoa; phylum Chordata; class Lepidosauria; order Squamata; family Gekkonidae; genus Gekko; species Gekko japonicus. Next base: position 172,567 of record NW_015165860.1, on the reverse strand, counting down.
TGCGCATTTGTCGTCTACACACAAAAACAAAACAGTTTGCCGCGGCGCGCGCTTCTTCATTGTGCGCCGGCCTGTCCTGTGATCAGCACCTCTCCCTTGCCATGGAACCTCCACGGTACCTCCACAGGACCTCCACGGGAGGTCTGATCGAGTAACTGCGCAGTAGTTTGCCCCAGGGCAAACAGCCACGCTTCTCCCCCGCAGTTTCCTGCCCGTGTGACCGGGGCCTAAATCCATTAGGCATAAGAAAAGGTTTGCCTCCCTGTGTAGAAAAGTTGATTTTTAGAAGTTTCATGTTTCCCTTTTGTGATTCCTAGAAGTTTCAGGTTTCCCTTTGGAATGTATCTGGCTTGACCATTTGTCCAAATTGCCCTTATAAATCCAGATGCCTCAGTGAAGCATGTAGAAGGGCACGTGGCATCGTCTTACTGCAGAGGACGACTGCTATTCCCCAGCTTACCCCCACCCATTTTCCATGGCAACGCCAAATTTGGAAAGTACCTGTCGCATTGGATTGGCTAATGGCCAAAGCTAATTCTAATGAGATTGGGGTTCAAATTAGCTAACCTGGGGAGCAGAGCTCACTTTTCTTGCTTGCTCCTAAATGTACCCTGAAATGCTGTATCTCCGTTGTGTGCTCTTTGGGAGAGAACAAAGGATTTCTCAAGCACATGGCAGGGACTCTGGACAAAGATGAGACTTAGTAGAATTCATTCCAATGGACTGTCTTGGACTATTGACCCTCCTGAATGTTGGTAAATATACTTTATTGTATAGTTAGGCAAACTGTTGCTTAGACTTTCTTATTTTCTAACCTCCTATGGTCTGATGGCAAACTCTGCTAAATAAACTATATTCTGTTATAACTGTGTCTGAGTGATGTACCGTTGACTCCAAGCCTTTTTCCTTAGTGCCTGAGACTGCTTGTCCAATTGCTGCTACCTGGCTAAGAATATTCTTGGATTAAGTCCCAAAAGCCAGTCAAGAGTTTGAACCTTCTCTTGGGCTGGAAGGGGACTATAGTGAAAGGTTCTGGTGGCATGTGTTTGTAAATCCTGAGAGAGACTACTTCTTCTGGGTTTTTCTGTAAAAATCATTGTCTCAGTCCATGATCCTTTCCCTTTCCATTCCTGGATTGGATTGGGGGAGAGACAGGATCATGACACTCCCAATGCCTTTTCTTGCCTACAGACAGCCCCCTAACCTTAAACAACTTCTGGTCCACAACAGTGCCCTTCCTAACATGGACATGGACTCTGGGACCAAGCCTGCAACAAATCAAGATGCCAACTCTGTCCCCATACCCAGTCTGACAACATAATCTCTGGACCTAGCTGCACCAACCATACCATCTCAGGTTCATGCTCTTGTTCATCTTCCAACATTATATATGTAGAGTTGCCAGGTCCCCCCAGCCACCAGTGGGGGGTGGATACGCCATCAAATGTCAACAGTGCCCTTCTGCTCTCTACATTGGACAAACAGGCCAGTCCCTTTGCAAAAGGATAAATGGACATAAATCCGACATTAAAAAACCACAGCACTCAAAAACCAGTGGGAGAAAATTTTAACTCTTCCCAGTCATTCCATTGCTGAACTAAGACTGGCAATCCTCAAACAGAGAAGCTTCAAGGGGAGATTACAACATGAGATTGCTGAATTTGAGTTCATTCAGAAGTTCAGAGCAATGGAACCCCCAGGCTGAATAAGGGCACAGGGTTCTTATCTCACTTCAGATGCTTATTTTTTGGCTCCAAGCATTTCTCCTCTGCTCTAATCAAGCTGATTCCAATGCACATTGGTACCTCTGCATCCTGAGTTCTTTCTTTGGAACACCCCTCTCTCCTGACTGGGATATAAGGACTACTAGGGCTTTTTATGCATACTCTACTTACTTTTTTATTTTCTGTCCTTTCAATCCACAACTTTCTGTTTTAAGTTCAGCAATTCTCCTCCAAGCATTTCAAGGTGATGTGTCTGTCTCCTCCAGTGATGATGCTGTGACATACATTAGTCTGAGTGGGTGAGGGACTGGCCCAATGCCACCCGGTAAAGGTTCTGTGAGACTTTGTTCAGCCTGACTCTCCTACATCTGAGGCCAAGGCCCCTTCCACATTACTGTTCTAAACCAGTTGTTATCCATTGTTGGCCCGGTTTTGAGTCAAGCGATACAGCTTTCATACAGCAAGTTTCATCCTATTAATGAGACGTCTCTGAAGTGCTATGGCCATTTCAAATGGTGCCGCCTTCCCCCCCCCACCCTTTTTCGCCACATGATCTTCCTCACCCTTTTTTAAATGTCCTAAGTTGAGGGCTATAATGATAAACCAAAATAGTCTCTCAGTGGAGTGAAGACATCTCAATAGTTCTGTTGTAACTATATTGTCTTAGTGCTATAGCGTCAACTTAGAATGTTCAGGGGAGAAAGAACGAGGAAGATGTAAGGACGTCCGGAGCTGTAAGGACATTGTGACACCCACCGCGGCTGCGCACCAGGGCCCATAACCAACAGCCCCCGAGAGGAGTCGCCAGAGAGCCGAAAGAACTGCGGAGGCTGCAGAAGCCACACCGGAGAGAGCTGGAAGAAGTCACCCACTCGCCGGATAAACGTACGATCGGAGCCGGGAGGGTACCTGGTAGGGCTCCCCCCACCCCAGATGTACTGTGGCCATAGTTAGGGTTTCTGCATAGGTCTCCGCACCATGCACCGTGTAAGCCGCTCAGAGCCCTTCGGGGGTGAGCGGGGTACAAATTGAAGTATAAATAAATAAATAAATATAAGATCACGCAGCAAAAAAAGGGCGGGATAAAAGCAGCATTGTAGGAAGTGCTGTGCTACAGACATTTTAAACAGCACACTACAGTGGTTCAGAAGCACAACGAAGAGGTGAAAACAGAAGAATGCAATTTCCCTCAAAAATGGCTCAGTCCCGCTTTGCCAATGGAACACAAGTGGCTTTGTATGAAGAGGTAAATAAAATCCATTAGCAGCTGGTTGCTAAAATGGTTGTGTAAAACATTGGGGATATATGCTGTCGGGTGGAGCAATGAAATACTTAATTTGCATATTTGGAGGAGTGTGTGTAGTGAGTGACTGGAAAAATCAACCAGGGGAGGGGGTGGAGAAAAAGGAGGCCTAGTCGTTGGTCTCGCCAAGAACTGGATTGCTGAAGGGCCTCAGCTGAAGAAGCTTTTGTCTGGTGGGGGGCCTTCCTTGATGGAGGAGGTGAGCCCCAGACATATCTGACTGTGAACTGATACTGATTCCTTCTCTTGGATGGTGAGGAGAGAGGCCCTGAAAACTTCCCTTCCCACTGGAGGCCTGCTGCTGTGGGACTGTGGTCCCTGTCACACGCAGAATTAGCAGCGTGATGGTGACGAATGCCAGGCAGATTGTAAGGGTGTGATCACAAGGAAACATCTGGCAAGTGTCCCACATCCGTCAGCAACCCGTATCGCCCTGCCGAAGAAGCGGAGTTAAAAGATACTAGGGAAAGTGCAGTATTTTCTGGGAAACGTGCAGCACGGGCGGGCGTCTGATCGCGGAAGCGCTGGTATCCCGTCGCATCCGGCGCCCGTCCGCGGCTGTTTTTTTGTAAGCCTCCGTGGTATGCACGCAAATGCCAAACTGCGTGTGCGCACAAACACATGCTGCTGAACTGCCTCGCCCTTCTTTGTGACGCTTCCCCTTCAACGTGTGATCACGGCTGACGGCATGTGTGCGGAGCCTCGGCAGAAATGTCTGACCAAGATAACGCGCTTCATTTTGCTCTGGAGCAAAAAGCCTCGCTTCGCCCCCGGATTATCTTGCTCATGTGACCGGGACCTGTGTTTCCTTTCCACTAGAGGCCTGCTTCTGAGGGACTGTGACTGGACCAGCTCCAACAAGAGAACAGTACTTCTGGAACACTGACTACTGGACCTTTGGTTTGGTAAGGGACCCTGTGTGCAGAACTGTATTTTCCTTGTTGTAATAAATAGTTGCTTTGCTTAAGCCAAGGTGTGTGAGTGGGAGGGGGGCTATAAGGAAAGGGAGCCCTAAGCCTTGCCCTTATTTCCAACACCTGGGTTACAGTTGTGTCTGAACTGACACAAAAAAATCCATTAACAACCCGCTACTAAAACAGATTACAAAGGCTGTATGACAGGGGCACAACATTCTAACCACTAGTTAACACCACACTTGGGCTTTATGACATGAATTCCTACCCCCCCTCCCATTTAAATGTTTTCTCTCTTATCTGGCAAGCAGCCTCCATCAAAAGCTTCCTTTAAACCCCAGCATTTGTCTAGGTTAAAAGAAAGACTGGGGGCAAATGGGCTATTTAAAGCAGTTGTCTGAGAGTTAAAGCAGCGGGCTTGACCCCTCATCAAAGGAAATTAAAACTAATTCAAGGCTGAAGAAAAGAGGAAATTTCTCAGCATCCTGGATATTGAAATTCCGAGACCCAATTCCCCAGTTTCCGCCAACGGGGGCTAAAAACTGAGCAGGCTGGAAAAACAAATCATTTTGCACACAGCTCTACAAAGCTGGTCTGGGCTACGTTTCAGACTGGGCCTGGCACCCTTGCATGGTGGGAGGAAAAACAAAAATCGGCTCTCACTTCGTGGCTGGCTCACCCTTACTCACGCAGGCGGCGGCAGCCGAAAGCGGTTCATCTACTCAGTTACATGAGTCGGGACTGCCAGTGTGCGGTTGGCAGGGCCAAGTTTGATCCCGACAGGCTTTCTACCAGGCTGCCTTGAAATGGCCAGAATTCAGGGCAGAAGGAAACCTGAAAAGAAACACTGAGCCCCGGTGAATCATGGCAGACCTAAGGCGAGAACATCAGGTCGGCTGGTTTCGACAGCCACGGGCCTGTGGTGTTATTAGGGTTGCCAGCTCTGGGTTGGGAAACTCCTGGAGATTTGGGGGTGGAGCCTGAGGAGGGGAGGGACATCAGTGGGGTTATAATGCTGTAGAGTCCACCTTCCAAAGTGGCCATTTTCTCTAGGGGAACTGATCTCTGTTGCCTGGAGATAGGGTTGCCAACCCCCCCGGTTTGCCAGGGGTCCCCCGTTTTGGGGGGGTGTTCTACCCACCGCCGGCCAGAGGGCCGGCGGGGGAAGCCCCACCCCCAACACCCACAGCCACCCATCTCTCTCCCTTTAAGGGTGTGCAACCCGTGTTTCATCCCAAGCGCGAACTCCGCAAGCTTGCAGGGAAAAGCCAGCTTCGTTCTTAAAAGGGAAACGCAGCTTCTCTTAAAGGGGAAACGCCGGCTGCTGGCTACTTTAAGTGCAGGGAACTTCTGTTTCTGGAGATTCGGCGCACGGCGGGGGGGGGGGCGGCAGACGTCCCCAACGTGACATCATGTTGGGGATGCCCCACCCCTTCCAGGAACGCCCCCAAAGTCCTCCACTGGGGGTGGAAGATGGACTTGGCAACTCTACCTGGAGATCAGTTGTAATCCAAGGAGATCTCCAGCCACCACATGGAGGTTGGCAACCCTATGTTTTATCATTCTCGCAGTGTTTTCTTTCCCCTGCCCGAAGGGCTGATTTGCATGGGTTTATCTCCCCAGGTAAAATGGCTGCCTGCAGCAGTCTGTTTTGGACACTGTTAAAGGTCTCTGCATGAGAGCCACCCAGCAGCATCGTGCTGTGATTGGTGCATTGGTCCCCGAGGCTCCCACTCTGACACAAAGTTCATGGGGTGGCCTCGGGACAGTCATTCTCTCTCAGCCTAACCCACTGCACAGGATTGTTGTGAAAAAGGGAAAACCATCTAGGCCAGGGGTGGCCAAACTTGCGTAACGCAAGAGCCACATCGAATAAACATCAGATGTTTGAGAGCCGCGAGGCATGAACAGATATTACATGTTTTAATTGAAAAATATGCAAATCTGCTTTTTATTAACATTAAATGAGACTGCCAAAAATAATAACAAAAGAGTTAAAAGCAGATATTGATGATGATATTTATTTGTCCAATTATATTTGTTTGCTAATGATATTTAGCTTCCCCAGCCGCCCTGTCGGGAGCCGCACAATGTGTGCGAAAGAGCTGCATGCGGCTCCCGAGCCACAGTTTGGCCACCCGTGATCTAGGCCAATGTTTCCCAACCAGTGGTTCAGGACCCCAAAAGTGGGTCGCAGCAGAGCCTCTGAAAGTGGGTCCCGGGCCAGCCTTCCCTAATGGCCGCTCCTGTCCTTTGTATCCTTCCGTTTCTTTCGTCGTCACCAGCTTCTCACATTCCCATCTGCCCTTCCCTCTTTGTGACAATAATGGGGGGGGGGGCGGCGAATCAGGCATCTTGTAAAATCACCATAGTAGCTGAAGGGAGGGGGAGAGGTTGGAGAGTAGGGGGAAGCAGTTCAGCATGCCATGGGAGGGTTGCCAGGTCCCCCTTGGTAACCAGCAGGGGATGGGGGGGACTTATTGGGAGCAGCAGGGCAGCCCATCCGATGTGCAGTGATGTGTCTATGTCACTGACCACATGACCCAAAAGTGGCGTCATCCCTTCTAGGGCATCAAGGCGATGCTCTAGTATTTGGACAAAAACTCTATGGTAAATTTGGCTTCTACCATCGCCCCAGTGACCCAGATGTGATGATGTCACTTCCGGATCACATGGGCAGTAACACAGACACATTGCTGCACATCAGATGGATCTCCCTCTTTTGGGGGGTAACTCCCCCACCCACCAGCCAGCTGATTGGTGGCACGGTGGTGGGGCAAGGTAGTGGGGTGAAGCTAAAGGAGAATAGAAAGAGGGTGCCACAGGGCTTAGTTCTGAGCTTGGTACTTTTCAATATTTTTATAAATGATCTGGATGAGGGTGTGGAGGGGGTTATTCATTAAATTTGCAGTAAGAGTTGTGCAACAGTGGAATCAGCTCCCTAGGGAGGTGGTGAGCTCCCCCTCACTGGCAGTCTTTAAGCAGTGGCTGGAAAAACCCTTGTCAGGGATGCTCTAGGCCAGGGGTGGCCAAACTCGTTTGTTACAAGGGCCGGAGCTTACATAAAAGTTACTTTGTTGGACCAGGCCAGTAGTATAGAATGGTATTAGCAATCCATGATTCTTAGTGAGGTGCAACAACCTTCCCCGAAAAATCCATGTTGTTTTTGAGTTTGGGTGCTTACCAAGCTAGCAGTAGTGTGTGCATGCACTTGCTGTGTTGTTCTTTGATGCCACTGGCTTCCCAGGTAATACCATCCTTCCAACCAATCAGATCCTTGCAAAGAAGGTGTACAGAGTGCTTCCAGATGATCATCTTTGGCATTATCTTCAATGACTGTTTCCCCCTGGAATTGACTGTCCATTGAAAAGAATGGTGTCTGCAGTGCACAGAAATTCGTCTACTTCGCTATCTGGTTAAACAGAACTCCTTTGTTGTATGTGCTTGGAACTGGGGGGGGGTGTCTTGAGAGGAGAGGGAGGACTGCATTCCATGCTATTTTGGTGGCATTATGTTTAATAACCGCTGACCCGGAGCCTCAAATTGGCTGTCCACTGAAAAGAATGGTGCCTGGAATGCATGTGTGTACACAGAAAATGGTCCTGAAAACATAGAACACAAAAACACCACATGGATTTCTAACACGAACTGATAATGCCCTACCCCAAAGGAAGCAATCATGATAACAAATCCCCCTTCCAAAGCCCAGATACGAGACTAATGCAATTTTTCTAGGTGCCCACCCCAAACCACTGCTTCTCCTAGCAGAGGCAACAGAGAAGAGAGGGAAGAGCTGCCACCTCCTCTCCTCCTCCCTGCAACCCTGCTCATTTTCAGATGCTCAGCCCCCTCACCACTGTCAGAATTGGAGGGGACAGGTGTCACCTTTGGCTTCTGATGCCCACATTGCTGGAGGCTTGCAACAGAGGGTCCCAAACCATCAACTAGGTGTGGACTTACTCTGAAAAGTATGAAAACCACAAAAGGGGGCGTGGCCACAGAGGGAAAGGGGTGGATGAATGGGTGTGACTGAAATTATTTATTATTGTTGTTGTTGTTGTTATTTATTGAGCCTAAGCCTTTCCTCTAGCTGTACCTAGAACGGGCTGAGCTTGCTTCTCTAGAACAATAGCTTGCTTGGATCCAGGAACTAACCAATAGATAAGCAGTGTAAATAGCCTATCACTGGGAGTGGGTGTGTTTTGGGTGTGGTGGTTTGCATGCTTATAAGCAGGGCTCCAGACCTGCTAGGTTGTCTTGTAGTTTGCTGGAATCACTTAATAAACCAGAGCTGATCACTGCAATGCGTCTAGAACCCAGAATTTAACAATTATTATTAACAACATTTATATCCTGCCTTTTTGCCCTTACAAGTGTTGGATTCTCTGGACTAGGTACTGCCAGGGAATCACGGAAGAACAGCAGAAAGCTGAAAGGCTTTAACGCAGCAGAGCTTGGGGCTGGGTGTGCCAACAGACTTACAAAGTCACACAGAGTCAGCAGTCAGTTCTAAAGCTAATAAGCTAATAAGTAACTTTTATTAAAGGAAATACATGCTTGAGAGTGCAGGTAAGAGATAGATGTAGGCCCCGGTCACATGGAAGGTTTTGGCCCGGGAGAGGGACGGATCGGGGGCGCAGCAAATGGGCGCGATCTCACCGTAACATCTGGGAAGCGGCGCGCACCCATCCCCGATCTGGCCCTTCAGGCCGAAAACCCGCAGTAAAAAAGAACCACCCCCAGAGGAGGACTTATCTGGGACGCCGCATCAAGCGCGGCGATGGGATGGCTGCGGCAGCCGTCGCGCGGAGCAATCCAGGCTCCCGGCCGAACTGCGCATGTGCACACATGCACAGTTCAGCTGCCTTGCTCCCCCTTCAGTGGCTTCCCCCGGCATCTGATTGTGCCAGGGAGGAAGTGCGCGGCGGCTCAGGGGGTCTATGTGATCCCACTGCCGCGTGTCTCTTTTGGTGCTTTTTCCCCCTGTGTGGCAGGGGCCATAGATTGCCTATTCTAACTAACTAGATGGTGTAGGATGCTGGATGCATGTCCAGCCTCCATGGTGCAAGATGGAGATCAAGTGCCTTCTTTGTGTGCGAGTGTGAGAGCGGAAGCAGAGGAAATTTCCCCCTAGAGTGGCATTCTTCTTCAAAGAAAAGGATGCTCTGTGTGTCCTGGCCTCTCTGTCTAAACTCTTTGGTGCCATCTTCTCAAGTTTGAAACAGGAGACAGCACCAAGTCCTCCACTTCTAACATCAAGGGCCACCAAGGTGACTAATGATTTTAAACATACAAGGTTTTATAAAACAAGGCGACTAACAATTTTAAAACATACAAGGTTTTACAAACATCAAACCGTCATAAAACCATTAAAATCAACACCCCTCCCAAACACACATCATTAAAAGAATTTTACAAAGTTAAAAAAAACCCAGAGTCAAAACACACACACAAAAAGTTAAAACACATACAAAACATAAAACATTAGATAGAAAGACGAGATCATTGAGGGAATGGCGAACAAAAGGCAAAAGTATGTACCCGCTGGCAGGAAATGGCAATAAAGGGGACGGAGGAATCTCCCTGGGGGGAGAGTTCCAGAGAAGGTGGGGGCACCTGAAGCAGAGAATGAAGAGGTGGAGCTGCCATGTCATCCAGACCACAGTCCCTGCTGTGCCAAGTGAAAAAATGGAGAGGATAAAGGTCCAGCCTTGTCTTCACTGAGTACGCCGCCGGGGCCCTGTGATCTCCCTTGCGTGCCCCATGCCGGACTTTTGGCTTCTTGGCTTTGGCGTCGAATAGAAAGGTGCCCTGCAATGCCTTTCATTCCCCTCCCCCCGAATCAAAAATCCTTTTTTTGTTTTAACTTGGATTTCACCCCCCCTCCGCCGCCGCCAGTGCTCTGTTTGTATGTATATTTAATTAGGGCTGCTCTCTAGACCTCACCCGGCGAATGGCGCTCGGTGCAAAAAAGCACAGGTGTCCCCTTGATCCGGTTTCTATGGCTCCAGCTTCAAAGAAGAAGGGGCTGCAGCTTGGGTTTTTATTAAAGTTTTATTACAGCCACTTCCAAAATGGTCACTGGGAGAGGAAGATTTTTTTTTAATGAAGGGAAGGAAGGAGGTGTCGTCAGTGGCTGCTGTGGTTTCTCCTTCATTCCCTGCCAGCTCCACCTAGCTCAGATGGCCACCTGCTTAAAAAAAATGCAGGGTCCTCTAGGCATGCACAGAGGGCCATTTTTCTAAGAGTAACAAAAGGTTTTTTAAAAAGAGAGAGCGAGAGAGAGAAGGATAGCAAAATGCTTCTAAGCACGTACAATGTGCATTTCCCTTCTGATAAGAAGCAGCATTTGGAAAGATCCATTTACAGAAAGATTGCCTTTGAGCATGTGCAGGAGATCTCCCCACCAAGGTACCATTTTTCCAAAACATCAATCTAGTAGGAAACAGTGAAATAATGAATAATGGTTTTACATCCTCCTTTGCTGGCAACTGGCCTAGAAGATCCAATCCTAGCCTCTTCAACAAAGTTCGGATCAACTGACAGCACAACTTCATTTTTTGTGAAGGGGCCATGGCTCAGAGGTAGAGCACCTGCCTGGTATGCAGAAGATCTCAGGTTCAATCCCCAGCATCTCCAATTGAAAGGATGAGTGTCAGCAAGCTGCCATTCTGTTTTCTGTGACCTCTGTGTACATATCCTTTCCCTGTTGCACCCGGCTTGGTTTCTATCATCCTGCTCCTGCGTTGGAATGCAAAAGATAACTGCTGGAGGTTGTGTGGGGGAGAAGATGCTGTAATGCTTGCCTATTGATTTTCCCATGAGTACTGCACCTGTGTTTTGTCTGATGTTCTGCCTGGTTCCCATGGACTGGGCGCGCAACCGTTTCATTAGCCCGCCAGCGGGAAAGCTATTCATTGGATCTGTATCTGTTTGAAGTTCCTTTATTATGCTTGACCTAACTGTGTATCCCCAGTTCTAACAAAGAACGTGTTTGAGTATGTCTTCAACGCTTTGAAATAAATTTTGCTTTTCTTGAAAACGTGGATTTATTCTCGATGCTTGGGGATCCAACATAATTGTTAGAACTCCCTTTTTCCTATCGTTCCGAATCTGACAAGATCATGAGCGGAATTGAGGGAAATCTACCTAACACGGAGGGGGACTCGGGATCGGTCCCACAAACCTCCGCGTCTTTGGTGTTCACGACTGCAGCCTCGATGGAGGGTGCCGTGGGGGGAGCGATTCCCCGCCTGCCTGCACATCTGTCTTGGCCGCCTCCGACCCCTTCGCAATGGGGTCCGCGGAAGACTCACCAGCAGGATGATTGGACTATGTACAACACCCAGGGCACCCGTGAGGTGTACTCCCGTCGGGGGAGCGGATTACGTGAGAGTCTATTTGACAAGGGATTGTTCCCGGAGCCGGGGGCTACCTCGGAGAAGGGGAGCCCCGAGCGGGACCTCGAGGAGTGGATGTTCGAGCCGTCGGGACCGCGGGGCCACGCAGGAGATGAGGAGGGCACCGGAGTCTTCCCAACGGAAGAGGACTATGACCCACCCCCGGACTACCGCCCTCGGGACCCCATCCCGGAAGAAACCACCGGGGAACGACTAGCAGAACTGGAAGACTCGGTGAGAGACTTGTTGCGGGCATTCCAGGATGTGATGGAAGGTCTGCCGGGAATGATGGACGTTCGAATGGCTAATTTCCTTGACGCACACGCCGCGCAGCAACAAGTTGCTCCTGCACCGGGACTTCCCGCGCCGCCGATGCCTGCTCAACCGCTGACGGGACCACCGCTGCAAGCACCGGGAGTTCCAGCGCAGCAGGTACCTGTGCAGCCGCCAGTGAGACCGCCTCTGCAAGTGCCTGTGCAACCGCCGATGCCGGGGGGTCCGCCGGTGCCGGGTCTGCCGCCGCCGCTGAGGCCAATGCCAGCGGGGCCACCGGTTGTACCGGGTTTCCCTCCCAGGGGAGTTCCGGGTCAGCTGGGCCCGTTGGTAAGGCCTCCACGGCCCAGACCCAAGGATCTACTGGAGGCTACCTTCGACGGCAACCCAGATGAACTCGCTTTCTTCACGGTGAGGGTGCATAAATTCGTAGAAGAGAGTCGACACCTGTTCCGAAATGAAGCTGGTCTTATTGATGTCATCTCGGCAAGACTGAAAGGAGACGCCGCCACATGGTATGTTGGACTGCACAATGACCGCGGTCCGGAACTTTTGAATTTGCGAGCATTCATGTGGGCGCTGCGGGCGAGATTTGAAGATGTCAACGCGAGTCAAAGAGCTAAAGCGTTTCTCCGCACCTACCGCCAGAACAAGAAGTCGGTTCGCGAGTACACTCTGGAATTCCACAAGCAAGCAGCAAAGCTCCGAGACTACCCTGATCATATATTGGCTGAGATGTATCGCTTGGGTCTCAACGCAGACATCCGAGAAACGGTTCTGAAAGCTGACAATGAGGTAGTAGGTGATGTGAAAGACCTCTGCCTGAGATCCTGGAGAACTGCTACCAGTCAGACTGGACAATACTCATCTGATTCAGTCCAAGGAAGCTTCATGTGTTCCTATAAAGGGGAAGACAAAGTGGATCTTCCCTCACTGGTACTCTATTCCTACATCATCCCCTGTCCATCAGTCTTTATGCTGGCTCCTGACATTCTCTAACTTCAGTCATTTAGTCCTCGTTTTTAGTACCCGAATGATGCTGAAGCTTTAGATTCTGGTTCTGAAAAGCAGCTATGAATCCTTTCCATTTTGTTTACCAGCTTGGGAACAGTATCTAATTGCCTATTCCCTGCCCCGAGCCTTGAAGCAGCCATTTCTGACTGGCAAAAACACCAAGGGAGGGAAGGCCTTCAAACTCTTTGCTCACCGCTGCTGGATTATATGGGTAGCAGAGCCTATCTGGAGTGTGCATGTTAGCAAGACACAAAGTTACATGGAGCCTCTTTTATCTTTTCAAACTAATAAGAGTTCTTTATTATAGGAACCCCATTTCTAGACAGCATAGTGAAGAGACAGGCTGCCTAATCTAGGTCCCTGCCACACGGCAGGGAAAAGGATGACTGAACCGCAGCTAATCAGAGCCGCACCAAAGTTGAGACGCTGCGGCGGGATCCCATGGATCCCCCTAGCCACGGCACGGCGCTCCCCAGCACAATCAGATGCCGGGGAGGAAGAGTCTGATGAAAGGGGGAGGCTGCCGATCTGCACATGCTCGAGCATGCGCAGTACGGCTGGGGGCCGGGATGCGCTGGCACAAGGACGCGCTGGCCAATCCCATGGCCCGGCTTGAGGCGCTGCACTGGATACAACCACTTAGGGAGGTGGTTCTTTTTTAGTGCGCATTATCGGAGGTTGGGACGGATCTGGGACGGGCAGGCAACGATTCCCAGATGTTGCCGTGGGATCACGTCCGTTTGCTCCGCCCCCGTTCCGTCCCCCTCCCGGCCCAAACCGCCTCGTATGAACAGGGCCCTAGTCTAACTAGCTAGATGGATGGAGATGCAGGAAAGCATCCTGGCTCTCATGGTGCCAAGATGGAGAACTGCGGCATTCTGTGGAGACCCAGGGAGAAGCCGGAAGGAAGGAAACTTTTCCTCTATAGGAGTAGCAATCTTCACACATCAAAGAGTAGTAAAAGCAAGGGTGGTCAGTGTCTTGCCTATCTAGCTCTCTTGTAGTCTTCCTCTGTGATCTGAGACCAAGAGACAGCATACAAAGTCCTTCACTTCCAACACCCTCTCTAGATGTCTCCTGGCTCAGCTCACAAGATTCCCCTTCTTTCTCAGATCTTCAAGGCGAAATCTCAGCTTAATGAGAACATCTGTGATCAGCTTGACAATGTCTTCCTTTTGCAGGTTTCTCACTAGGTGATACTTTATGTCTATGTGCTTGGTGCGCATGTTCATATTTTCTTGTTTGGATAGTTGGATGCAGCTTTGGTTGTCTTCATAGAATCATAGTTGGAAGGGGCCATACAGGCCATCTAGTCCAACCCCCTGCTCAATGCAGGATCAGCCTAGACTAATCTAGAGCATCCCTTACAAGGGTTCTTCCAGCTGCTGATTAAAGACTGCCAGGGAGGGGGAGCTCACCACCTCCCTAGGCAGCTGATTCCACTGTTGCAGAACTCTTACTGTTTTTCCTAATATCCAGCCGGTACCTTCCCGCCCTTAATTTAAACCCATTCTTGCGAGTCCTATTCTCTGCTGCCAATAGGAACAGCTCCCTGCCCTCCTCCTCAAAGTGACAGCCCTTCAAATACTTCAAGAGAGCAATCGTGTCCCCTTTCAGCCTCCTCTTCTCCAGACTAAACATTCCTAAATTCTTCAGCCTTTCCTCAGAGGGCTTGGTCTCCAGGCCCCCAATCATCCTCGTTGCTCTTCTCTGCACCTGCTCCAGTCTGTCCACATCCTTTTTGAAGTAAGGCCTTCCGAACTGCATACAGTACTCCACGGGCAGCCTTACCAATGCAGTGTACGGCAGGATTAGGACATCTTGCGATTTGGATGTTATGCCTCTATTGATACACCCCAAGATCGCATTAGCCTTTTTTGTTGCCGCATCACACTGGTTGCTCTAATTTCACTTACGGTCCACCTCTGCCTCAAGATCTTGTTCACACACACTGATACCCAGAAGTATATCCTCCACTGAGTATGCATGTTCCTCATTTTTGTTACCCAGATGTAGAACTCGGCACTTATCCTTGTTAAATTGCATCTTGTTCACATCCACCCACTTTTCCAGGGTGTTCAGATCTCATTAAATTCTATCTCTATCTGCTGGTGTATCCGTTGCTTGTATGAGTTGTGGTATGTCTATACCTAGATCTGTCAGTAGCTGGCACAGCCACTGTATTTCTTGACAGTCTTGTGCAGCAGATACATATTCAGCTTCAGAGGTAGAAACTGTAATTATATCTTGCTTCTTACTTGACCAGCTTATAGCTCCTTCTCCAAAGAAAAATGTGTGAACTACTGGTAGATTTCCTTTCTTCTAGGTTGCTTCCCCAGTCAGAGTATACATATGCCACTAGCTTAGGGCTTTCATCAGCCCCATGGCTAGATGATCTTCAGTGGGGCGGCCACTGGATGGAGGGGGCCACTGGATGGAGGAGGAGTGGGCGAGGAAAAAGAATGGAGGCGCCCAAAAGCGAGGCTGAAGATTGTGCTCAAGCCTTTTTAGTTTGTGTCCATCTTCAGTCTATGTTCAACTGTAGAACAGACTGGATCATTGCTGTAATGATTCCTTGTTTTATGTGTGTGTGTGTCTCTTTAAAAGTTTGGTTGCTTGGCGGTGGTAAGTAGACTAGAGTGGTTGAGAGAAGCAAGCGTGTACAAGTTCCTCATAAGCCTTGTAATCAGTCTACCTAACCAGCAAGAGCAGAAGTAAATGTATAAGGGTTGGGAAAGCCTTAAATTTCCTGGTGGCAGCCGTATATACATAGTAGAATAAAATAAAGAACACTTTTAAAGGGAAACCAGTCCTCCAGAATAAGGAGGACGTCACAGTTGCTCATGAAGAAAGAATTGGCAGCGGTCTCCCCAAAGATATGTCTGGCAACCTTGAAAAAACAACGCACAATTAGCCGTGCCATAGGTGCGAATGCTGGGCGGATTTAAAGGGTGCAATCAGACACAAACATCTGGGAAGTGCCCCGCACCCATCGGCAACCCATTTTGCTCTGCCGCAGAAGTCGGGTAAAAAGACACCAGGGGAAGTCCAGTAGCAAATGGGTTGCTACGGGCCACTGATGGGCTTTTCCCTGTGTGATCGCTCCAGCGTGCTCTCGTGACGTCGGGATGGTCTGATCAGGCCATCCTGACTCTGTGCCGTTGTTTTCCCCACACTTCTCAGTATGCGCATCATCACACACTCCATAGGGAAACCTCAGTGCTGAGATGCAATTCATCGATTCCCCGTTTAAGTGCATCGGGAACAAACAGCAACCCCCCCCCCCAACTCACGTGTTGTTGTGTCTGATTGTGCAGTGGTGGGCTGCCCCTGCAGCTTCAAAGGACTGTGTGATGGCGCAACTGCGGGTCAAATTCCTCCGGAGGTAATAGCCTCACTCCCCCCCCCCGTGTTATCTTGCGCATGTGACCGCCACCCCTGTTTGTCAGGAAATTTTTGAAACTCAGGGAAATGAAACTTATCCACTGAATACTCCTCAGACAGCCATGGCTATGGCTAGCCCAGTAAAACGGCTTCAAAATGGGCTTTCTTGCTCCCTCTGCTATGAATATTTTATGGAGCCGGTATGCATACATTTTAACCTTACACAAGAAAACACGGTGTATTGCAATAATAACAAAATATATTCAAAAACCATTAAACCTTCTGATTTGTATTCATTACCTATTAATCTCATCCTAATAGTTCCACAGCCTAATGAACACCATATAGATAATTACATAGATAATTTTCAAAGTTTTAGAATATATTCGAATGAAGTACCATCTACATGGAAAGAAACATACAGGGTGCGTTCAGACATGGCGTTTGCAACGGTATAGGTGCCGGTTGCAATCGGTGTACTTACTGGCGTTCACACGTAGAACATCTGCCTTCTGTCCCTAACCGTTGCAAAGCCCTTTAAACCGTTATACTCTGCCACTAGGTCCCCAAGTGGTGGTATCCTGAGTACAGCGGTTGTAATCGCTGTACCCCCTGTCTGATCGCTCTCCACCGCTGAGAAACAACTTCCGTTCGGAAGCCTGAGGCTTCCGATTTTCGCCCACCATTTTTTTTTTAAAGGTCGGCGATATGCGCTTGGGCGAAGCTTCACTCTGGCGTTTGTTTTTAAAAAAGAGAAAAGGGCCTTAGTTTATCGTTTCGTAGGCGTCCGGGACCTCAGGGAGGCTACTTTGCTCTTTAAACTTTAAAGGTAAGTCCTTACCTTTAAAGTTTAAATGTAAGACGGGGGGTTTTGCTTGCGCGAAGATCGCCATTCTGTGATTGGCTGCCTATGTGCATGCTCAAACTGAGTTAAAAAACAACAACAACAAAAAACCCCGATGCCCGCTGTGTGTGGACGGGCATACAGCGATGGGATCCGCAGACAGGAGGTGAGTGTGATCGCGTTTCAGCCGGCATAAACTGCACCGGTTCCAACCGGTACAGTTTATGCCGGCCGAAACGGCGCGTCTGAACGCACCCAATGAGTCCATAAATGTTCCTCCAATGACTCTCAGCAAAGTAACTTGAACTTGGCATTAAAGACGTTAAACCAGTGTTACCAGAGGTTTTCAATGTCCACAAAGACAAGAAATCTTCAATAAAGTTATTTGTTCCATGCTGTAAAGGTGATAAGGTTCATTCAAAGGTCTTCAACGAAGTAAATCGTTATGATTGCAACTATATGCATCTGGATAAAAAGCCCGTTTCATAGAGAAACTTCATCAAGGTCTCACCTTTAGTTCATGTGAAACATAAGCTGGAACTGATATTAGCATATATATGACATACTTCTAGTAACACAGCCACAATTAAATCAATATCCATAAACATAATGTACAATCTAAAAACTTACCCTGTGCTTTCATATTCATATAGTGCCTACTGTCACCATGGTGTAATGATTCACAAAGGCTACATCAATTTAATCTGAGCAACAAATGGCTTCTCATACAGATCCATTCCTGACCGTACTTTTGAAAGCCCATTCAATCTTCGCTAATATGGATGGCTTGCAGCTGCGTGAGACACATACAGATTTTAAAGAAATAGAAACAATGTCAACCAAAATGAAAAAAAATCCCTATCATATTGTAACATTTTTTGGTTTTCGGTATTTTCAAACTCTATTGAACTTAGTATATACAAGAACTGGCACATGTTATCAGACTTACCTGGGTGCACAAGGCTCATAGCTTATCTGGAGTGCATGTGCTAGCATGAAACAACATTACACGGAGCCTCTTTTAACTTTTCAAACTAATAAAGAGTTCTTTATTATAGGAACTCCATTTCTAGATAGGATAGTGAAGAGATAAATTCTCTAATCTAGTCTAACTAGCTAGATGGATGGAGATGCAGGAAAGACATCCTGACTCTCATGGTGCCAAGATGGAGAATTGTGGCACTGTGTGGAGAGCCAGGGAGAAGTCAGAAGGAAGGAAACTTTCCCCCTAAGAGTAGCAATGTATGCATCAAAGGGATAGCATCAGAGAGTAGTAAAAGCAAGGGTGGTCAGCATCCTGCCTATCTAGTTTTCTTGTAGTCTGAGACTAGGGCTGTGTTTCCCCACAGTTCCAGGTTGAGACGTTAATCTCCCTCTGCATTGCATGCCGCTTTCACTTTCTTTGTTCATCAGGTTTTATGGTATGTTACAGGGCTCTTTTTGTAGAAAAAGCCCAGCAGGAACTCATTAGCATAATAGGCCACACCCAACAGCAGGAACTCATTAGCATATTGGGCCACACCCCTGACAGCACAGCTCATTAGCACATTAGGCCACACCCACATGTTACCAGAAGTGTGGTTATCCAGCCACACCCACCTTTTGCTTGTTATTCTGTTTACCTTGTTAGTTGTCAAAACCCAGGGCCTTTTTTGTAGCAGGAACTCCTTTGCATGTTAGGCCACACACCCCTAATGTAGCCAATCCTAACGAGTTCCTGCTGTTGGGTGTGGCCTATTATGCTAATGAGTTCCTGCTGGGCGTGGCCAACTCGGGAGCCAGCCGGAACTCCGTTCCTGTGCATTCCTGCCCCAAAATAGCCCTGGTTCTGCATAATTTATGGCCATTTAGGATTGATTTTGCAGTCAGTACGGCGTTGCCCCAGGGTATTTTAGTTATTAATTAATTTATTTAGATTTATATCCTGCCCTCCCCGCAAGTGGGCTCAGGGTGGTTTCCAACAGTGTAAAACACAATACAGTAAAAAAAATAACAGATTAGAACAACAGTATAAAATAACATAACTCCTAAGTACCTTGTAAACTCTAGTGGATATCAGATATCTTGGGGGTTAAGATGGCCTTGAAAACTTAAGGATCCAGGCCATTGATGGGGGCCAACGAGAGTAAGGGGATGTCTGCTGCCTCGCTCCGTTTCACGGGCCCTGTGGAATTTTAATTGATCCCGCAGGGCCCTGATCTCACACGGGAGCTCATTCCACTAGATGGGGGCCAGGACTGGAAAGGCCCTGACCCTGGTCAAGGCAAGTTGGATGTCCCTGGGATCAGGGACTACCAGAAGATGTTGATTAGTAGAACTTAGTGCTCTACAGGGCTCATAGGGGAGAGGCGGTTTCGAAGGTATGCTGGCTCCTGGCTGTATAGGGTTTTAAAGCTAAGTACAAGCACTTTGAAATTAATGGGTAGCCAATGCAGAAACCAGGATCCGAGGCAATGCAATGAAAACAGATATTCCAAAGCAAGGGGGAACCCAAGTTGTGCTGAGAAAATGTAGAGCGAATGCCAGGTGCAGAATGGACCTAAGAGACAGTGTAAAAATGTTATCAGACTTACCTGGGTGCACATGTTATCAGACTTACCTGGGTGCACAAGGCTCATAGCTTATCTGGAGTGCATGTGCTAGCAAGAAACAACAGGGAGCAGTGGCGCAGGTGGTTAAACACCTGCTGTAATAACATCTACGAACTGCTGTAGCAGTTCGATACCCACCGTGGCCAGATTGAGCACCTGGCCCTTTGTCCCAGCTCCCGCCAACCCAGCGGTTCGAAAGCGCCCTTAACCAACTAAAGCGCGAGTAGATAAATTGGGAATCTAACTTAGAAGGTAGGGGGCACCCTCCCCAATTCCGGGGGTTGTTGGAGGGCCGGTTTCGGCGGAAGGTGAACGGTGGCGGCGGCAGCGAGCGGAAACATCAGTGGTGAACCTGACGGCAGTGGAGAAGGCGGAGCCAGGACGACGTGTGAGCGTGGCGGCGCAGGCAGGCGGAACCGTAAAGGACAGAGCCAGGACCGTGCCAAGCATGCCGCACCCCTCCACTGGGTGCTGGTAGGGATGTCCCCACCCCTGATGAATTGTGGCCTTAGATAGGGATAATGGATAACTGTATAGCCGCTCAGAGACCCCTTCGGGGATTAGAGCGGGATAGTAAGACGAAAGTAATAAATAAATAATAAATAAATAAAAAGTCCTTCACTTCCGACAATTGTCACAGTCCAGATCTGCATCAGGCCCTCCTGCAGCTGCTTTTTAAGGCCAAATAACACATCTCTGGTTTCATTTGGCCCTTTAGAACTCCCCATCCCTCTATTTCCCTGGTAACTTGACCATTGTTCCCGCATCACAAGCATTTCAGCTGCCCAAGGTCAACATGCCAGCAATGGAATGTTCACGGACAGTGCAGATTTGATCATGGGAGTGAAATATCAAGTGGCTAAGGAAGAAGAAGAAGAAGAGACTGGATTTATAGCCCCCCTTTACTCGGAGTCTCAGAGCTGCTTACAAACTCCTTTCCCTTCCCCTCCCCACAACAGGCACCCTGCGTAGGTGGGGCTGAGAGAGTTCTTTCAAGAACTGCCCTTTCAAGGACAGCTCTGACAGAACTATGGCTTGCCCAAGGTCATCCAGCAGCTACAAGTGGAGGAGTGGGGAATTAAAGTTGGTTCTCCCAGATTAGAGTCCGCGCACTGAACCACTACACCAAACTGGCTCTCATCAAGGCTGTATGTTATTCACCAAGCAGCCACACTTGGAAATTGGGACTGATGGGACTGCAGGCTGGGGAATCAGGGATGGAGTGTGTATGTGGAAGGCAGAGATAAATTTCATATGCAAATTGGTCTATCCATCTGACCCTGCAGGTTCATTTTGTGTGCGCATTACTGTTCTGAGTGTGCCTTCTGAATGAAAGATGGTAAGGAGAAAATTATTAACTTGATGCACAAACACAAGGGGCGTCCTCTTCTGTGTGTGTACGTGTTGGGGTGGGAGGGGGGGGGGGGGGGTAATCATGCTGCATGCCCCAAACAGGATTGACTCCATGATCCAAGAGCACAAGATGCCTTGAATGAGGCAGAACCACCTTCTCCTAGAAGAAGATGAGCAGAAGGAAGGAGCCGAGGCCAGAACAGTGACTCATGCAGAGATGTAACAGCCAGCTTCCTCTGCAGGTGATCCTCTTGTGATTTAATCAATTCATTTCTTTGTGGTGTGCTCATGAGCCCTGACAGGGTGTCTGCAAATCAGAGCAGGCTCTTAGGAACTTGCCCTCAGATCAAGGGTCTCGTACGACATGTTGAAGAGAAGTCGCGAAAAGAAATCACCAGCTGGCCAAAGTCATTTTTAGACAATGGCCTCTCCTGAGAACGAACAAAGCAGCCCCCGCAAGACGGGTTTATTTTTAGACACCCCCCCCCCATTCCAGCTCCCGTTTGCAACCATCTTCTCTGCCATCCTGCCTTTGTATTGGCAGTGGGGCTGTCGTAGCAGCTGGCGGGCAGTTCTCTGCCAATGCTCTCCTCCCTAGTTCTGTCCCCTTGTTGCCGCCACCACCTCTCGAATGTGCCGTGCGCCATGCTTTCCCACCTGGCTTGGCTCTGTCCCACACAACTCCCTCCACCGGGAGAAAAAAGAGGTGGGGGCTGCGGGGAAGAAGACTAGGTGTGAAGATGTCTCACTCTTCCACTGGGTGATGCATCATAAATACGGAATTATAAACGCAGGCCCAAGAAAAACATACAGGGGAAGTTTTTTTTTTTTTTTTAAATGTGTATTAAAACACTTTTTTATTCTGCCTTTTTCCCAAAGTGTTCAGGGTGGGGAAAGGAGGAGGAGGAGGAGATTGGATTTATACCCCGCCCTTCACTACCCAGAGGAGTCTCAAAGCGGCTTACAAAATCCTTTCCCTTCCCCTCCCCACAACAGACACCTTGTGAGGTAGGTGGGCCTGAGAGAGCTCTGATAGAAACTGGTCTTTCAAGAACAGCTCTGACAGAACTATGGTTTGCCCAAGGTCATCCAGCAGCTGCGAGTGGAGAAGTGGGGAATCAAACCCGGTTCTCCCAGATCAGAGTCCGCACACTTCACCACCACACCAAACTTGCTCTCTGAGCTTCTGCCTTCCCCCATTTTATCCTCCCAATAATCCTGCAAGGAAGGTTGAGCACAGCTTGAAAGATCAGCCGGTCCAAGTCAGACAATGAATTTGAACACAGGTCTTCCAAGTCTGACACTCCAGCCACTAAACTCTCCTGGCTGACCACCCCTGGTAACTGAGGTACGAGGAAAAGCTGGACTCTGCAGGGCAGCATTGTGAGGGGTGGGGATGTTTTCAAGACAGTCTGGATCCCAATGCTTCATCTCTCTTTTGGATGAGTGATATTTATGCACGCAGGGCAGTGCCTGAGTATAACTGGGAATGGGTGCATAAGGATCCCTGCAAGGCAGAGTCTGGAGGGGCAGGGTTTATCCTACTGTGCAGTTCTACACAAAATAGGAATTTCTAAATGCAACTGTTGCAATTCTAGTGAGAAATTTAATCAACCCGAGAAAGATTAGCAGCAAATGCATTATTTATTTGGCAACACATTATAATACAGCTCCTTTGGGTTTTTTGGGGGGAAGGGGAATTGTTCTCTGGACTCCAGATCTTAACCTTGGAGTCCCTGCTGGCCTCTAGTTAATTCAGTACTGTGCAGAGAAATGGACTCTGCATATATTTAGAGGCCCTTTGCTACCTGAAAGCCCCGAAGGATGCCTGGTTTGGTGAATGGGGGTAGGGATGGCTATGATTAATCACTGGGAGAAGGAAGGAGATGCTCAAAACCACCAGGAAAATGTGCCGATGTGCTGTAGCAGCATGTGCTGCATGCACCAATGGGAAGCACATAGTTATTGTGCCCGTGCCCTTGCTACAGCCCCACTAACAACCATCCACCTTGCACAGTGGGGCTGTGGCTTAGAGGTAGATTACCCACCTTGAATGCCAGAAGTCCCAGGTTCAGTCCCTGGCATCTGCAGTTAAAAGGATCAGGTGATGGAGAAGACCTCCACCTGAGACCCTGGAGAGATGCTGTCAGTCAGACTAGACAAAGCTGACCTTAATAGGCCAATAGCAGATCCTTGGGAGAAAGGGTAGGATAGAAATGTAGCTGGAGGCTAAAAAACTGTGAGCTAGCTCACACTAACTCAGCTTAGAGGGGACACTGGTCTAAAGTGCGTGTGTGGGAATGTCACCTCAATTGGCTTCACTGACTCTCCTGTATCACGTTGCAATGTCATCCTGTTCAACCTAGGCACTGTTCACACGAGACGTTTTGGGCCGGGAGAGGGACGGATCGGGGCCGCAGCAAACGGGCGCGATCCCACAGCAACATCTGGGAATCGTGCTGCGCCCGTTCCCAACCCGCCCCTCCCGGCCAAACCCCGCAGCAAAAAAGAACCACCTACCTAGGTGGTTCTTTCCGAAAAGCCGCATCAGTGCCGGCCATGGGATCGCCGGCGCGTCTTTCCGCCGGCGCATCCCCGGCCCCTGGCCGTACTGCGCATGCTCGAGCATGCGCAGTTCGGCAGCCTCCCCCTCCCAATCGTCTCTTCCTCCCCGTCATCTGATTGTGCCGGGGAGCAACGGCGCCGTGGCTCTGGGGATCGTGGGATCCCGCCGCGGCATCTCTTTTTTGGTGTGGCTTTTAAAATCCGCACTTTGGCCAGTGTTTTCCCTGCCATGTGGCAGGGGCCAGTGTGTTTCCAGGCTTACCCTAACTTACCCCACAGGTTTGTTGTGAGGGCAAAATAGAGAAAGGATAGGATTTTTTTTTAATGCAAGGAAAATAAGGAAACATTGCCCTGGCTTTCAGTTGCCTTGGTTTGGCCTCAGTCCCCCTTGAGTCCGATTGGCTGTGTGCCTGCACAATGTTATGCCATTCAACACTCTGATCTGCAATTGGCCGGTTTTGTTTAACGTGATTCATCCAAGAAAAACAAAAATGCTGTCATTAAAAGTAAAGGGGGGGGGGTGTCAGTGAGTGGGGCAGCAGGCGGGAGATCCCAACAATGGCTTTGCACACAAAGGGTTATTGTGGGAAATAATTGTTTGCCTCCCCATAATCAAAACCAGAGCATTTGCATTATGCGTTTTTGCAAGTACAGTCTCTACCAGTTAGCTCTGAATTTGCAGTCCCAGGTGGACTGCTTTGGGAAGGGAGGTTTTCTCAGTCACGACTGAAAAGAACTAGGGCCTGCTGTGAGCAGAAGGGTGATATTGGCCTCCTGTGGACACCCTCCCCCGGGCGCTTAGCAAAAGAGCAGGGCTTTATCTCTTTGCTTTGTGCCAGTATCTGGGCTGCCTGAAGCTGGTGGTCTCTCCAGGGACCCTCCAGAGACACCGTTCCTGCCAGCCCTGGGTTGCTGCTGTCTGGCAGATGTTTCTTTGATATGCGCTTCTCCGTCTGTGCATTCTGTCCCCCCCCCCCCATGCTGGCGCATTTCTTTTCACAAAAAGAGAAGACCGCCAAGGAGAACAAGGAAGAGAACAGGTGTCAGCACCGCCGCTGTGTTTCCTTCAGGGGGTGCACGTAAACAGGGAGGGGGAATCGTCATAGATGTCTTCCTGCACATGTGGCCTTTGGGAACGGAGACATGTGCATTTTGCAAAACGCATCTTCTTCTAGGAGCTCCCTCCTGACCGGGAGGAGTCATCACCACTGGGAGGCAGGGAGCGGGGAACACAGAGAGCTGAAGGTGCGATCACAGGGTTGCCAGCTCCAGGTTGGGAGATTCCTGGAGTTTTGAGGGTGGAGCCTGGGGAGGGCTGGGGTACAATGCCATAGAGTGCCTTTTTCCCCCGGGGGAACTAATCTCTGTAATCTGGAAATATGCTGTAATTCTGGGAGGTCTCCAGGCCTCACCAGGAGGTTGGCAACCCTGTCTGGGAGGCTAGAGTATTGGGATGGGGGTGCTGCACCAAATCTACTAGAGAGGTTCAATCCAGAGGAGGCTCCAAGCATGAGTGTGGGCCACGGTTGCTCATCACGGCAGAGGCCAGGTTGAACGCCCATTACCACGACAAGGGCTGTGGTGACATTGGAAAAGGTTGCTCAGGGCAATCAAAGGCCATCGAAAGCGAGGACAGTCGTGTTTCCCACTTCAGTCAGCATAGGGAATCTTGACCAATCGAGTGATTCACAATGGAAGTAGCGTGGGATGTGATTGGGGAGGGGAGTTTGGATTGTCCTCAGCCAATGGAAATGCTGGTGGGGGCTCCAGAGGTGGAATCGGGGGTTGGAACTTGGGGGCTGGAACAAGGAAAGCCAGCACGCTGCAGGGCTGGATCCGAGTCCAGTACACCTTAGAGACCAGCTTTCCAAGAGTCGAAGCTCCGTTCATCAGTGGTTAGGTCAGGGCTCTTTTTGTAGAAAAAGCCCAGCAGGAACTCATTAGCATAATAGGCCATACCCAACAGCAGGAATTCATTAGCATATTAGGCCACACCCATGACAACACAGCTCAGCATATTAGGCCGCACCCCCATGTTACCAGAAGTGTGCTCATCCAGCCACACCCACCTTTTGCTTCTTATTCTGTTTACCTTGTTTGTTGTCAAAACCCAGGGCCTTTTTTGGTAGCAGGAACTCCTTTGCATGTTAGGCCACACACCCCTAATGTAGCCAATCCTAATGAGTTTCTGCTGTTGGGTGTGGCCTATTATGCTAATAAGTCCCTGCTGGGTGTGGCCAACTTGGGAGCCAGCCGGAACTCCGTTCCTGTGCGTTCCTGCCCCAAAATAGCTCTGGTTAGAATGATCAGGCTAGGCTTTGGGAGACCAAGGGTTGCCAATGTCCAGGTGGAACGTGGAGATCTCCTGCTATTACAACTGATCTCCAGGCGACAGAGTTCCATACTCCTGAAGAAGATTGCCTCTTTAGGGGGTGGACTAATGTCATTCATTATACCCTGCTTTTTTTTTTTTTTAAGTCCCCGGAGGGGATTTTTTATTGATTTTTTAAATAGACTACAAAACTACAACGAAAAAATAAGGAAGGGGAAACTACAACTAAGGAGAAAGAAAAGTTAATAGCTACTAACTAAAACCCCAAGAATGGGAGATTATAACAATACCTTGTTTCAGTATCAGTCAAAAATCGCTAGTATTACATTGAACATAGTCAAATAAGTCATTATATTTCTTTTTAAACAATTCAATAAACGGTTTATACCCTGCAGATGTCTCTTCCCTCCTCAAACCCTGCCCTCCCAAAAATCTCCAGGTATTTCCCAATCCAGAGGCGGAGACCCAGATCCAAATCCCCACTACATACCATAAAGCTCTCCGGCTGGGTGACCTGGGGCACATCACCCTCTCTCAGCCTGATTTACCTCACAGGTTGTTGTGAGGAAAAAAATGGGGAAGCAAGGAACAGGGAACACGCACACTGTTCTATGCTTCTAAAGGAAGACTGGGATAAAAATACCCTCGCGCAAAAGGAGACGGGGCTTCGAGGTTCTCCCCAGACAGAAATTACAGTTCCATATTCTGAGGTGAAGAAAGACTGAAGGGCCAGACAGCTTTGACTTCACCCACACAAGCTGGCAAACTCTTTACCTCCCTCCTCCCCAGTGGCTGAAATAAGGCGAGGCCTTTGCCAAAGCCCTCTGGGGGGGGGGGATGAGAGGCCTTTTTGCCACTCCCTGGGCTCCACCCCCCCCCCAAATCACTAGGTGTTTCCCAACTCAGGGGTGGCAGGGCCAGTAAGCTTGCTTGGGTCTGACACACACTCTCCTAAACTACCTCACAGGGTTGCGTGACGATAAAATGCAGGAAAAGAGAGCTATGTATATCCCATGCTCAGAAATGTGCTAAAGAGATAGGGTTGCCAGCTGTGGACTGGGAAATAGTTGGAGATTTGGGGGGGGGGTTAAGATGCTCAAACAGCAGTTCGAGACCCGAGTGACGCATGACGGAGTGAGCTCCCGTCTCTGGTCCCAGCTCCTGCCAACCTAGCAGTTCGAAAGCAAGAAATTGCAAGTAGATAAATAGGTACACCTTTGGTGGGGAGGTAACAGCGTTCTGTGCATCTTGGCGTCTAGTCATGCCGGCCACATGACCACAGAAACGTCTTCGGACAGCGCTGGCTCTTCGGCTTTGAAACGGAGATGAGCACCGCAACCCTAGAGTCGGACTCGACTGGCTTTCGAGCAAGGGAACCTTTACCTTTACCTAGAGCCTGAGGAGGCTGTGGTTTTGGGAGGAGAGAGACTTCAATGGGGTACAATGTCCTAGAATCCCTCTTCCAAAGCAGCCACTTTATACAGGGGAACTGAGCTCTGTTGCCTTGAGATAAGTTGTCATAGGGGGAGATCTCTAGCCACCACCTGGAGGCTGGCAGCCCAATAAAGAGATGGGAGACCAAATTGTATGACTTGCTTGGCTCAACAGCGGCCCCTGGAATTTTGCCCCACCCCCGATACTCCTGCCTCTTCTACCTCCCCCCTCTACTTAGAGTCGCCAGCTCTGGATTGGGAAACACCTGGAGATTTTGGGGGTGGGGCCTGAGAAGGGTGCGGTTTGGGGGGAGGGATGTCAGTACGGTATAATGCCCTAGAGCAGGTGGTGTCAAACATGCGGCCCGGGGGCCGGATCAGGCCCCTGGAGGGCTTCCATCAGGCCCGCAGTGGAACTGGCCATCTCCTGCTTCCAGATCTGCTGCTGCTGCTGCATCATAGCCTGGTTCGCCAGACTCTCTTAATCACTCAGCCATTTCATATTTTAACCTGGGTCCTAGACTCACAACTCTGAGCATAAGATTTCTGTAGTGAACGTCAATAAATCAAAAGTAGGTTTGCAGCTTACAGAGCTACTGTTTTAAGCATGTTCTTTATTTTAAGTAAAAAAAATAGTATTTGTGTTTGTGTCCTTTATAAAGTTTATATCTCTGCTACCTGGCATTATATTTTACGACACACATGGCCCAGCCCAGCAAGGTCTCATTTATGTCCGATCCGGCCCTCATGATAAATGAGTTTGACACCCCTGCCCTAGAGTCCACCTTCCAAAGCAGCCATTTCCTCCAGGCGAACTGATACCTGTCGCCTGGAGATCAGTTGTAACAGCAAGAGATCTCCAGCCACCACCTTGAGGGCTAGCAACCCTATCTCTACTCCCCCCCCCCCCC
>NW_015165860.1:124879-144514 GCF_001447785.1 Gekko japonicus | reverse complement strand
TCCCCCCCCCCCCCCCGCAGATGATTTCCCTCCTATCCAGGCCTTTCCCAGGCCCACTTAGCTGTAGCAATGCGCTTGTACTGATTGACTGGTTTAATTTGCAAACACCTCCCCCCCCCAGTCGCTGGGCGACATGTTCATCTGCAGTCACAGCCTCGGAGTCTTAAAATAGATTGTGGCTCTCATAAGGGCCGTCTTCTTCACAGTTTTGCAAACTGCCGAATTTGCTGCTCCTTCTAACCTCTTGTTGGTACACTGCTGTGGCAATGTCTCTCTCTCTCTCTCTCTCTCTCTCTCTCTCTCTCTCTCTCTCTCTCTCTCTCTCTCTCTCTGCTGTTTTTCAACAGCCCATTTTGCAACACCCCCCCCCCGCTGCGTCAGTGAAAGCCCAGAGATTTCGGCAAACTTCACCTGACTTGTACCGCTGCAGCACAAGAGACTGAGTATGCATGCCGCACGTGGGTTATTGCATGTGGCAGCACAGTTGTGCTTACCTGTAATCTGGAGTTGCGTGGCTACGATTGCCATAGTGCCCTTCACAGAGTTACATAAGAAGCAGGAGGAGAGACTAATCTGCCTGAAGACGGTGACCGTCTTAACATTCTGCAGGAAAAGGACTGAATTGTAAGGGATCAACACATCTGCCTATCTTGTTAATCCTCCGAACAGGACTGTGTATGTGGAACTCTTTGACCCTCAAAAAGTGCAATAATAAATGCCAAGTCGTATTTATTTATTTACTTATTTAAATGGTATATTTGTTACATAAGAATGTTGGATCAGGCCAATGTTGGATCAGGCCAAAGGCTCATCCAGTCCAACACTCTGTATCACACAGTGGCCAGAAATACCAGGTGCCATCAGGAGGTCCACCAGTGGGGCCAGGACATTAGAAGCCCTCCCACTGTTGACCCCCCCCCCCAGGCACCAAGAAGACAGAGCATCACTTGCCCCAGAGCCCCTATCTATCCCTTGTGGCTAATAACCACTGATGGACCTCTGCCTGCCTTTTGGCCAGAACTGATCCTCAAGGCAGTTCACAATACACATTCAATCTAATTAACATAAAATCAGAAACCTTGAAAACAATTTATAATATCTAAGAGATAGGCCATCTTCCCTCAGCACTGTGAATGTATATAGTAGATTGCCATTAAAAAAAACATTGGTCAAAAGCCCTCCAGAACACGGGCCCTTTGGTTCCAACTAACTGAGCTTCAGACAAGGATAGTTCCCTGTGGAATGGTCTCGCAAGCCCTGTTCCTTTGAGTTCCCTGGAGGCTAGGAAGCCTCACAGTCATCCCAAATAAGGGATCAAGGGCTGCTGCCCCTTTCCCCTACTGCCTGGGGGCTCTAGAACCATCACAGTATCTCCAGCTGGACAGTCTACTCAGAATCCTACCTTCACATATTGCTTTTGCAGCCTTCCAATTTTACTTATCTATTTCACTTATGTCCCACCTTTCTCCCCAATGGGTACCCAAAAGGAGTCAAAAATCCGTTGATGGGGTCTGAACTGGCAGAGACTGATCAAGAGAGAGATCTTGGGAGTTGTAGTAGATAACTCACTGAAAATGTCGAGACAGTGTGTGACTGCAATAAAGAAGGCCAATGCTATGCTGGGGATTATTAGGAAGGGCATTGAAAACAGATCAGCCAATATCATAATGCCCCTATATAAATCAATGGTGCGACCTCATTTGGAATACTGTGTGCAATTCTGGTCACCACACCTTAAAAAGGATATTATAGCTTCGGAAAAAGTGCAGAAAAGGGCAACTCGAATGATAAAGGGGTTGGAACACGGGTTCCCCTGGGTGAGGTGCAGGGGGTGGGGCACATGACGAAGCCCCGCACCCTGCTTCCAGCTGCCCCGCTTCCGGCCCTCATTCAGCCAGGAGGAGGCAGGAGAAGAGGGAGGGTAAGTTGCTTCCCCCCCGCCTCTCCCCATCCCTGCCTGCCTGGAGCCAGGGAGGGCCTTGGCGGGGCTTCCTCGCCCTCCCGCCTGCCTTGCAGGTCCACCGCCGGGCCCCTGATGTCAGGGGGTGTGGCATATGCTAATGAGTTATGCTAATGAGTTCCCCTAGCTCTTTTTCTACGAAACGACCCCTGCTTCCAACCCCTAGGCTGCAGTCACATGAGAAGTTTTTGCCTATATAGTTGTGTTACCTTTGCGGATTTAAAGAACACGATCAGACAACAACATCTGCTTTCTGTACCCCAGTCGTCAGCACCCCACTTTTCCTCGCTTTGAAAGCAGAGTAATCAGGCGCCAGGGAAAGTCAGTTATTCAGGGATGCCAGCACTTCCACTCTGCATTTCCGGCTGTCTGAACTCCCCTCTAGGAAAGTCAAGCTGTTTGGGAAGTCTGAACCTTCCCTTCCATTTCTGCCTCCTTTAAAAATAAAAGTTTGGCCGGCTCCGAGGCGGAGGCGGCGGCGGCCGGTCCTCCCCCCCCTTTGCCGGGCTCGGCGGTGGCAAGGGCGGTCCTCCCCCCATCCAGCCGGCTGGCCAGCTCAGAGGAGGAGGCGGCGGCAGCGAGGTCAGCTACAGAGCGTTCCATGCGCATGCGCACGGAACGCTCTTGCACTTTCGGGGGGATTTAAACATCCCCCCGATTTATTTATTTTTACTCTTAGCATTTTTGTGCACACGTGGGCACAAACCTCCCCCTCCCCCCCAAGTGCCCCCGGAGCACTGATTTAGCGATCCGCACTCCGGGGGCAACTTGGCTATTAGATATATAGATATGGAGCAGAGGTCCATCAGTGGCTATTAGCCACAAGGTATAGATAGGGGCTCTGGGTGCTTGGGGGGGGGGTCAACAGTGGGAGGGCTTCTAGTGTCCTGGCCCCGCTGGTGGACCTCCTGATGGCACTGGTATTTCTGGTCACTGTGTGATACAGAGTGTTGGACTGGATGGGCCTTTGGCCTGATCCAACATTGGCATCTCTTATGTTCTTATTCTCACAACAACCCTGTGAGGTAGGTGAGGCTAAGAGAGTGGGGCTGCCCCAAGGTCACCCAGCAGGCTGATGTGGCTGAAGTGGGGATTTGAACCTGGGTCTCCCAGACACTAGTCCAGCACTTTAACCAGGACACCCTGCTGACTCTGCCCAAATCTGTCCAGCCACTGATGAAGCAGCAGGCAGCACTAGATAAATCTTTGGCCTGATCCAGCAGGGCTCTTGTTATGTGTGACAGCCCAAGCAGTGGGGATGCCAGCCTCCAGGTGGGACCTGGGGATCCCCTGGAATTATCTTGGTGCTTGGGGGTCGGTTAACAGTGGGAGGGCTTCTAATGTCCTGGCCCCACTGGTGGACCTCCTGATGGCACTGGTATTTCTGGCCACTGTGTGATACAGAGTGTTGGACTGGATGGGCCTTTGGCCTGATCCAACATTGGCATCTCTTATGTTCTTATGTTCTTAATTACAGCTCAGCTCCAGCTTACAGAGATCAGTTGCCCTGGAGAAAATGGATGCTTTGGAGGGTAGACGTCATGGCATTATACCCCACTGAAGTCCCTGTCCTGCCCAGGCTCTGTCCCTAAATCTCCAGGAGTTTCCCTACCCGGATCTGGCAACTCTATCCCCATCTCCTGCCGGTGGCCATGGAAGACCCGACAACCTGACCAAGCAGAGGGGGTCAGCCCGAGGTAGGTTTGAGCTTCTGCTTGCTAGACTAAGTGCCGACCAGTGTTCCCTCTAATCTGAGTTAGTGTGCGCTAGCTCACAGTTTTTTAGCCTCTGGCTCACACATTTTTGTCTTAGCGCAGGAAGGATGTCTCCAGACTTATGCAGTAGCCAAATCACCTGCTCACAGCTTTAATGCCTCACAAAGTAGAATTTTTGCTCACAGGACTCCATAGCTTAGAAGGAATATTGGTGCTGACCCCAGTCCCTCTCGCTGGGCAAACTTACTGTGCAAACACCAAGTGGCAAAGGTCCTGGCCGCCCTCACACAGTTGTGCGAACACTCGCCCACACCAACAGAATCGGTAAGGAGCACGAGGGCACCCCAAATGCACAACAATCCTTTGGAGGAAAATAACACGAGACGGATTTAGCCCCGCCGGTCCTATTTTAGTCCCAAACCAATTACCTGAGCTGGAGAACTTGCAGCCCCCACCCCCACCCCGAGTCGATTAGTGCAGAAGTGCAAATTAGCTGGGCTGCTTATTGTCTGGATTTCCTCTCCCATCTCATTTATTTGATTAAAGACATTTTGCAGGACTGTGCCTTTGTTAATTCCAGTCTCCACCTGTGTGCACAAAGTAGGCTGCTGGAAAGAGGAACGGAGGGAAACCATGAGACCTGCCAGAGCCGGGATCTGGTTCTACAGACTGGTCAGGCAGGGAACACTTAGGAAGGAATGCCCCTGAGCATAAGCAGAGTGATTTCCCCCCGACAATAATAGCAACCAGGCCCTAGATATTTGCAGGTTGCATTTGTCCATCAAGGTGGTGATTGTGGTTCCTTGGTGAGGACAACAGTGCACTTTGCGCATGCACAAGACACTGCTTTTATTCCTTGTTATGACTCCAATCTGATGCTGGTTCTGCAGACCAGAGAATACCCCCATTCAGAGTTAGTGGCGGGATCAAAAACCAGTGAGTTTGGAAAAAAGGAAAGAAAAGGTGAGAGGTGAGAGGTGCTGCCTGAAGGGCTAAGAGCTTGACAGCAATCTGTTCCACCCCCCAGCCGAGGATCCTCTTGTTCTGCTTAATGCCGCGTCTGGGGCTCAAAACACTAGAATAATTCACGCATTTTGAAAATTTCAGGCACTACGCATACATTACTTCAGTATGGCATTGAACTTTGAAAGTTTTACTTATTCCCTGTCATTTACACAGGGTTCCGATAGGGTTGCCAATCTCCAAGTGGCACCTGGAGATCTCCTGCTAATATAACAGATCTCCAGATGACCAAGATCAGTTCCCCCAGAGAAAATGGCTGCTTTGGATGGCAGACTCCATGGCAGGGGTATCGAACTCATTTGTTATGAGGGCCGGATCTGACATAAACGAGACCTTGTCGGGCCGGGCCATGTGTATGTCATAAAATGTAATGCCAGGTAGTGAAGATATAAACTTTATAAAGGACACAAACACAAAGGTGATTTTTTTTTACTTAAAATAAAAACCTGCTTAAAACGTGAGCACTCTTGCAATATTTTGTTTATTTAACAGTGTCTGATAACTGACACCTCTTGCTCTGAATTATTGCATCAAAATGTCTGTGCTGTTGCAATCTTGAGTATGCTGTTCAGGTGTGTATCTGTAAGCTGCCAAACCTACGATGACGCAGCAGCAGCAGAACTGGAAGAAGAAGCAGAAGACAGCCAGTTCCACTGCGGGCCTGATAGAAGCGCTCTGGGGCCTGATCCGGCCCCTTGGTTGCATGTTTGACACCCCTGCTCTATGGCATAGTACTCTGCTGAGGTCCCTCCATTCTGCAAACCCCGCCCTCCCCAGGCTCCACCTCCAAAATCTCCAGGCATTTCCCAACCTGGAGTTGGCAACCCTAGAGACAGCACTTTCCTCTCTCATTCCTCCTCCATGGTGTTTCAGTTCAATTTCTGCCCGTCCTGCAGCCATTCAAAGCACAGGAGCCCTGTTTGGGAAATGGTGGCAGTCCTAGAGAAGGGCTAGGACTAGGGTTGCTAACGTCCAGGTGGAGCCTGGCGATCTCCTGGAATTACAACTTATCTCCAGACAACTCGCATCAGTTCTTCTGCAGAAAATGGCTGCTTCGGAGGATGGACTCTGTGGCATTATATCCTACCCTCCCCAGACCCCTCCACCAAATATGCAGGAATTTCCCCAACCCAGATTTGGCAACCCTATCTAGGGCCCTTCTTCCTGAAGCCTTCGTTTTCTACGAGCAGGGAGATTAAAATACAGTACTGGAGGGTTGTCATGGCTGGGCTGCCAAAAATGTCAAATGCACCCTTAGTTCCAACCAAGAGAAGACTTCTGTCCAGGGCTATTTTTGGGCAGGAACCCACAGGAACGGAGTTCCGGCTGGCTTCAGAGTCGGTCACGCCCACTACAGCCAAAATCTCTGCGTGTGTGGCTACATGTCAGCAAGCTGCCATGGTGTTCTGTGTGACTTCTGATTTGTACATATGTGATCCCTGTCCCTGCCAGTTGCCCGTTATGTTTTCCTGCTGTAATGCCAAAGTAAAACAACTGGAGGATGTGAGGGGGAGAGTATGCTTCAATGCTAGTTGTTGCTTATTAAGCCTGGGAACTGCACCTGTGTTATGTCTACAGTTCGCCGGGTTCCCAGGACCTGGGCGCGCAACCGTTTTCTCCTACCCGCCAGTGGGAATGTTACCCATTGGTTATGTATCTAACTTGAATCCCTTTATCATGTCTGCCCTAACTGCTTGTACCCAGTTCTAACAAGGAACGTGTTTGAGTGTCTTTCCAATGCTTTGAAATAAACTTTGCTTTCTTTGAAACGTGGATTTATTCTCGATGCTTGGGGACCCAACACTACAGAGGGGAGGCCTGGAGAGCGACCCCCCCCCTCGGCGACTCCGAGGCAGGCAGGCGGGGGGGGGCTGGAAGGATCGGGGAGGCATTTAAATGCCTCCCCGTGCCTTCCCCGGCCTGACCAAGGGCCTGTTTGCCTGGGCTCCTTGCAGTCGCGGGGCACCCAGGCAAGCCAAGGGAAGGCATGGGGGTGTGGCCTAATATGCTAATGAGCTGTGACATTGGGGGTGTGGCCTGATATGCTAATGCCGTTCTGCTGTTGGGTGTGGCCTGTTATGCTAATGGGTTCCTGCAGGGCTTTTTCTACAAAAGAAGCCCTGCTTCTGTCCAACTTCCACATCTTTCTCCCTGTTAAGTGAGGCAAAAATTCAACTGGTACTGTTGCAACGGCAGGAAAATCGCTCTCTCTCTCTTGATTTCCTGTTGCCAAGCAGCTGCTAAAGGCCCAGGAACCATTAGAAAATGAAAATAATCTCCAGCAAATATTAGAACAGCATCCAAGTCAAATAGAAATGATCAAAAACAAACAAAACCAGAGCAGAAGGAGAAAGAAATCAGCAAAGCTTCGACACGATAAAGACCTAATAGGGGAAGTGGGAAGGGACAGGTTCCACCAGGTGGCTTGGAGACAGGCAGGTAAGCGAGCATGTGGGGGACAGCAGTCCCTAGAGAGTGTCTGGTCCCTTGGAAACAATCCCCAAACTGTGCAAGGGAGGAGGGCACATGCAAAAGGGCTTTGGCCAACAGTCGCAAGCCGGTTCCCATGGGAAATCTCTGGCCCCAGTCTAGGGATGCCAGCCTCCAGGTGGGACCTGGGGATCCCCCGGAATTACAGCCGATCTCCAGAATATAGAGACCAGTTCCCCTGGAGAAAGTGGATCATTTGGAGGGTGGACTCCGTGGCATCGTACCCCACTGAGGTCCCTGTCCTCCCCAGGCTCCACCCCCAGATCTCCAGGAGTTTCCCAACCTGGATCTGGCAAAAAAATAATAACAACACAAAAAAAACCCACCACTTGCTGGGCAGGGGGACCTGGGAGTCACAACCCAGCCAGGCAAAAGCTTTAGAGGCTGGAGGTTGCTGTATGCAAATGTCTGATGTGTTGCAGTAAGACAGTGATACTCAGCGCTTTCAGAATGTTCAAACCCCTCTTCCCATATCATGCTGCTGCCTTTACAACAGCCGTGTCGGGTAGGCTGGTACGGGGACAGGAGTGTGAGGGCGGCTTGCCTTCTGCCACCTCAGCTGAACCGACATTCAATCATTCCTGATTTCTCAAGTCTGGAGCTGCGGTGGCTCAAGTGGTTAAGATGCTGAACTGCAGGCTGTGGAAGGTCAGTAGTTCAGCAGTTCGAGACCCGGGTGCCGCCTGATGGAGTGAGCTCCCATCTCTAGTTCCAGCTCCTGCCAACCTAGCAGTTCGAAAGCAAGAAATTGCAAGTGGATAAATAGGGACCACTTCGGTGGGAAGGTAACAGCGTTCCGTGCGCCTGGTGTTTAGTCATGCCGGCCACATGACCACGGAAACGTCTTCGGACACCGCTGGCTCTTCGGCTTTGAAACGGAAATGAACACCGCAACCCTAGAGTCGGATTCGACTGGCTTTCGAGCAAGGGAACCTTTACCTTTTTACTGCAAGCCTGCTCTGTATTTCTATGAAGGGAGCTGCGTGCTCCGGAAGAGCCCCGAAGGAGGGCTGTGATTTTCATTGTGTTGCGCTCCCCCCATCCCCTTGCCAGCCTGGGAGAGGAATGGTTTCCTGCTTTTAAAATGCCTGAATTGGACCCCCTTCCGGCCCTCTCCCTCTTCGCGACGTCCACCTTTCTTGGATGCAACAATGATTGTGAGCGGGGAAATAATCAAGATTGGGATGAGTCATTTTTCTGAACCACGGAGGCAGCTCTTGCAGTCCTTCTGTCAGTGGGCCCCCAAAGGTTTTCCTGCTTTTTGTCTTCTGGGTTCAAAGGCCCTTCTGGCTGTCTGCTCTTGGGGGAGGGGAATGTGTTAGGGTTCCCAACCTCCAGATGTGGCATGAAGATCTTCCAGAATTACAGCTGGTCTCCAGATGACAGATATCAGTTCTGCTGGAACAGGAAAATAATAACGCAGCACACACCCAGAATCACAGAGTGGGAAGGGGTCATACAGGCCATCTAGTCCAACCCCTTGCTCAATGCATCCTCGACAAGTGTTTGTCCGGTCGCTGTTTGAAGACTGCCAGCGAGGGGGAGCTCACCACCTCCCTAGGAAGTTGAATCCACTGTTGAACAACTCATACTGTAAAAACGTTATTCCAAAGATCTGGCCAGTACCTTCCCGCCCTTGATTTAAACCCATTCTTGTTAGTCCTCTCCTCTGCTGCCAACAAGAACAGCTCCCTGACCTCCTCTAAGTGACAGCCCTTCAAAGACTTTAAGAGAGCAATCCTGTCCCCCCTCAGCCTCCTCTTCTCCAGACTGAACATTCCCAAGTCCCTCAGCCTTTCCTCATAGGGTTTGGTCTCCAGGCCCCCCAATCATCCTCATCGCTCTCCTCTGCACCTGCTTCATTCTCTCTGCATCCTTTTTGAGGGCCTCCAGAACTGCACACAATACTCCAGGTGCAGCCTGATCAAAGCAGGTGCAGCAGGACTATGACACCTTGCGATTTGGATGTTATTTCTCTGTTGATACACCCCCAGATCGCATTAGCTCTTTTTGTCGCCGCGTCACACTGGCTGCTCATATTTAACTTTTGGTCCACACATACCCAAGATCTTGTTCACATGGCCTGTTACTCAGTGCACCCCCCCATCCAGTATGCCTATTCCTCATTTTTGTTACCCAGATGTAGAACTCGGCACTTATCCTTGTTAAACTGCATCTTGTTCACATCCACCCACTTTCCCAGTGTATTCAGTTCTCATTGAATTCTGTCTCTACCTGCTGGTGTGTTCGCTGCTCCTCCCAATTTGGTGTCATCTGCAAATTTAATGGGTACCCCCTCCACACTCTCATCCTGATCATTTATAAAATATTGAGGGGTACTGGGCCCAGAACCGAGCCCTGTGGCAACCCACCGGACACCTCCCTCCATTCAGATGAAATGCCACTGACAACTACTCTCTGCTTGCGGTTCTCCAACCAGTTCCCTATCCACCTAAGTATCCTAGAGTCCAGTCCACAGTCCTCTAGTTTACCC
Source organism: Gekko japonicus (assembly GCF_001447785.1). Classification (NCBI taxonomy): domain Eukaryota; kingdom Metazoa; phylum Chordata; class Lepidosauria; order Squamata; family Gekkonidae; genus Gekko; species Gekko japonicus. The sequence goes on along the minus strand of NW_015165860.1, from coordinate 134,832 downwards.
ATCAGAACATCATGGGGAGCCCTGTCAGAAGCTTTACTGAAATCCAGGTAAGCAACATCAACAGCATTCCCTTGATCCAGTAAGCTCATCACTTGATCAAAGAAGGAAATGAGGTTGGTCTGGCAGGACCTGTTGGGGACAAATCCGTGCTGACTTCCCCGGATCACCAAGCTGTCCTTTAGATGCTCGCAGATGTATCCCTTTAAAATCTGCTCCAGGGACAGAGGTCAGACTGACTGGTCTGGTAGTTTCCTGGGTCATCCCTCCTCCCTTTTTTGAAAATTGGGATAACATCTGTACTCCTCCAGTCTTGTGGTGCATCTCCCGTCCTCCAAGAGATCTGGAAGATGATGGAAGAAGTCTGGGCAAGCTCTCTAGAAAGTTCTTTGAGCACTCTCGGGTGCATGCCATCTGGCCCGGGGGATTTGTACTCATTCAGCGCAGCCAGGTGCTTCTCAACTACCTCTCTGCCCATGTCAACCGTCAACCAGCAGCCCAGACGCCGTGCCTTGCCTACTACCATCTCTAGATGAGCCTGTTCTCTTCTTCAGGAAAAAAAAAACACAAGGCAAAATAGGCATGGAGCCTTTCTGCTTTCTCTCTGTCAGAGTTTCTCCATTTTCACCAAACAGTGGGCCCATTGCCTCTTTTATCTTGTGTTTGCTCCTCACATATCTGAAGAAGAGTTTCTTGTTGTAGCGAGCCTTCCTGGCCAGCTTTAACTCACTGTGAGCTTTGGCCTCTCTGAGGGCTGACCTACAGTGCCTAGCAACCTGCAAATACTCTTCTTTAGAGGTATGGCCTCACCTCCATTTCTTTCTTTTTAAAAACTTTTTTATTGCTTTTATACTACAAACTACAAAGGAAGGGGAAATAGGGGGAATACTAAACTAAGGCCCCGGTCACACGGGCCGGAAAATGTGTGGGGGAAGCGTGGCTGTTTGCCCCGGAACAAAGTAACGTGCGGCAGCCCGATCAGACGTCCTGTCGAGGTCCCGTGGTTAGGCGTTAGGTGCTGATCAGATGGCTAGTCTGTAGCGCAGCAAAGAAGCAGCATGGTGCGTTCACACCGGCAATCGCGCCATGCCGCTTCTGTGGCAAACGGGGTTTTTTTTTTGTCTCACCAAAGTTTGCGCATGTGCATGATCATTTGTGCGCATCCTGTGGGGACTTAAAAAAAACCATCCGGTTTGCAAGGGGACATGGGCGGGCACCGGATGCCATGGGTTTCCAGCGGAAATGCGATCAGACGCCCACCCTTGCCCCGCGTTTTCCGGAAACTAGTACATCATATGTGGTGGTTTTTTACTCTGCATCTTCGGCAACAAGCCACGGGTTAGCCACGGGTGCACTACGCTTCCCAGATGTTTCAGTGTGATCGCGCCTGGAAAATCCGCCTATCATCCGTGTCTTCAGCGTGGCAACTTCTCCATGTGAACGGGGCCTAAGATACAGAGTTATGCAAGGATCATATAATACGAATTATACAGAGATTGTATCTAAAACTTGGAGTTTCCCCCACATTTAAGCTTTTAGGAATAAAGGTTAACACTTATTGTTACAAAAGCAAACTAGTACAAGCATATTTAGCCTGAGTAAGTACATCTTAGCTCTTTGAATGTTCGTAAAATCAAACTGTCAGTATTAAGCTTTTTGTCATACTTCCCCCCCTTGTGCTTATTTTTATCATAGGCTAATCTGACTTTCAATAATTTGGGAACTGCCTCTCCCTTATCGGAGTCTGAATCTTCTAGAGAACTGCCTGAAGAACTTTCACTGCTTCCCGATCTATGTTCGATGTTTTCTTCTGTTATGCTGGTGTCCTCTGCTCTTTCATCCTTCGCTGTTGTTTGGTGCTGTTCCAAAAATGCCTTTCTTTTGTAACAGAGTCAATCTTTTGCTTCTTTTCTTTGTAGTTGAAGATAAGTCCTTCTGGGGTTATCCATCTGTAGGGGGTGGAGTTTTTCTGTAGAAAAGATATTAGGTCTTTATACTGTCTCCTCTTCTTTCTTATCTCAAATGGAATGTCTTTTAAAACTCTTGTTTCTTTGCCTTTGATTTTTAGGGTTATCCCATTAGTCACTTTCAAAATTGTATCCCTTGTTGACCTCTTGGAGAACTTAACAAATACTTCACCATGCAGTTTATTCTTCTTAATATGGTCTGGATATGTTCAGTAGACCATATCCATGTCGCTTTGTAGGAATTCCGCTTTAAGGTCTGCCACTGGAGCCAAAACGTCGCTTAAAATTTCTTTCCAGTTCTCCCCTTTTTGCTCTGGGATACCCTGAAATCTCAGGACAAATGATGATTTTTCCATTTGTAACTGTAGCAGCTGTTCTTTATCAGAGGTCCGCTCTTTTTCCACCACCTCCAGTCTCTGATTTATTGCTTTTGTCTTAGCATCAACTTTTTTCAACTCTTTAGCTGTTTCTTCTGTTCTTGTAGTAGTTTCTTTCAGTTGCTTTTGGAGAGCATAAAAATTGTTGTTGAGATTAGTCATCTGGTCCAGCAGAGGGCGCAATGCTGTGACTAGTGTATTGGGGAAGTCAGTGGTTACTTCTGGTCTAAGAGTCATCATTGCTGAGGTGGCAATTCTCGGAGAAGGTCTCCTACTATCCGCCATTTTATCAGCTCGCTGCATCATTGTTTACACAGAGAGAAGTTCTTTTAAATCTCAGAAAGTCTGTTAAATCAAATGCTTTCTGCTATTCCACATACTACTCGGCTGAATTAACGCTTTCCCATCAAGACCGTTGCTCTGCCCCTCGCGTTCTCTCACACAGTAACTTTTTCCAGGGTTGGGATTAACTCCTCCCTCCCTCCGCTAGATCAGCTCGGAGCTTTGAAACGGTTATTTGCTTGGGCGCTTGGCTAGTTTTAAAGAGATACGAACTCACGCTTTCCTCCGCATGTTACTTCCAGAGTTAGGGAAAGCCTCTGTTACACTAGATCGCTCGCTCGGTCCGGTGTGCGCCTCTATCTCCATTGCTGGTCCCATGGCGGCGGGACCTATTGGGGCAGAGAGGAAGGGTAACAGGTGCCACCACAAAATGGCTTTCATGGGAAGTGAACAGCTGCCATGGGGGAGGGGCTATTTCAGGTTGCCAGCACAAAGCTGGCACCGGTGAGAGACTCACTGTTGTGGGGAGCTTGACGGCAACATAATGACACTATCAGCCATGGGCTGACATTCCAGCGCAGCTACAGCATTTTGTAGAGCATCATTCTACCAATGATAGAGCTATTGGGTGCAGTAAAGAAGAAGCCGGAGACCAACTGGTGATGAAGGTGCACAAAGTTTACTTAGAGATAATGGTGAATATTTACACAGAGATATACAGACTGTCTTACAGCATACCATGCTGTCACAGAGAAGAACTAAGCGCCCCCCCCCCCGGCTTATCACGCTGATAGCTTATATACTAACCCCAGCCAATCACTAACAGGATACATTAATTACCTACTCTAACAATGCTAGAAGAGTATCACCTGGTAGTTTAACACCTGGCTGTAATTGCCTTAACCACTTAGCATGACTTAGCATGACAGCTAAGACTTACACACAGATCAAACTGATCTAGATCCATTAACTGCTTGTTACCTCAACCTAGACATATATCTCAATAAGAGCATCATTGGCAATGCAATTACATCACTTCTGCTAGAGCTGGAAGTGACATCAGCATGTCAGGACAACGGCCAGGGCAGGAACTCAGGCAGATCTTGAGAGGGAGGGCAGGAAGGGGTGACTCAGTGCTTAGTTCTTGTGGCCCTTTTTTACATGCCCAGGGAAATGCTGATTGCCACGTTGGGGTCAGGAAGCAATCCTGGAGGGTTTTTTGTCATCTTCTGGGTGTGGAACAGCAGTTACTGCAGGTGTGGAGGGGGAGGTGTTTGGTGAATTCCCTGCACTGTGCATGGGGTTGGACTAGATGACCCTGGAGGTACCTTCCTGTAATTCCCACCCACCCACCTCATTTTTTTTTTCTGCCACCCAGCTGAGCAGCAGCAGGAAGGGCCAAGTTGAGGGCAAGAGATCTCCCACCTGGAGACAGGTAACCCCAGACTGTAGTTCTGGGTTTGATCATTACAGTTTGAATCTGAATCACCTTAGATAGGATTAAAAAACCTCAGTCCTCCTACTCAAATAGACTGGTACAAATGGCTATGGGATTCGGCTTTCATGTCTAAATTAATAGACTATGGAAGACTAAGATCTAATCTATGTTGTAACAGATTTATTGAACAATGGACATTGTTTATAATGCACTGGGATAAGAAGTTTCAAGATAGTCTTCACTCTCTTCTCAGGCCTGTAAATGGAATGATCGAAGATAAAAATGAAAAGTGAGGTTATAACCTGAGCTGCATCCTCCTGGGTTGAGAAAGGTGTAATTCTGTTTAGGGCTGCAAGGTAAGTCTCCTGGAGAGTACAAGAGATGCTGCATTATGTCCTTTTTACTGTTGTATATCACTCTATTTTCTTTTTGTCTTCCTGTAAAGAAAGATTTCCAAGCAAATGTTTTTGAGGGAAGCTCAACTGTGAAATCCGGTATCGATCATATTTGGTCTCATGAAAATAACAGGTTGGACTATACTGATATCTGATGTTCTTTATATAAGGTGGAAATGTTACATCGATGGAGATGTCTTTTTGTACTTTGGGGAGAATGGTGGGAAAAAAAGCAAAATGGCATGGGAAAATAATTTTGGAGATGGTTAAATTGCACGAGAAGTCACAACCCTTAAATGGTATTGTACAAACCCCAATATAGGGATTAATAGAGATTATAGCTGCTCTACATTCAGGGGGGTAGCCCAGGGGGCGGGCACATGCAACAAGCCCCACCCCCTGCTCCCAGCAGCCCTCAGTCAGAGCAAGAAGCAGCCAGGTAAGCTGAAGAGCACCCCCCCCCAGCCCCTTAGTCCAAAACAGTCCAGTGGCACCTTTAAGACCAAGTTTTATTCAGGTACCAGCTCGCCCCCCTCTGTGAGGACAGATCTGCACGGCCCCCCCCCCCCAATAGCTAGCAATCCAAAACAGTCCAGTGGAGCCTGAGCGGTGGGTGTTGCCTTCTGTCACACTTCCGGTGATGTCAGGGGGTGTGGCATAGGCAAATAAGTTATGCTAATGAGTTATGCTAATGAGCTCCTGCACCTCTTTTTCTACGAAATGACCCCTGGTAGCCCTGTTGGTCTGAAGCTACAGATCAAAGCTTGAGTCTAGTCAGGCACCTTGAAGACCAACAAAGTTTTATTCATGCACATGAAAGCTTATATCTAGAATTAAACTTTGTTGGTCTTAAAGGTGCCACTGGACTCAAGCTTTGTTCTATGATGTTCTTGTATATTATAATTTTGTGTGTATTATCTTATATATTTTGAAACATTCGAACTGGAAGAATGAATTGTAACAAAATGCAGAGGGAATTACAGGATTTGTGAGGTGGGCATTATTAGGTTTCACAACTGAAATGTATTAATCCCTCAGGTGAAACTGGTGGGGTAATCAGATATTACTGGAAATGTATAATTAGTCTCTCTTATATAGGTGATATGTATTAGATTTTTATATAGTACTTCAGGAGGGATGTAATCCCACAGAGTCCTCCCTCCACAGCAGCCTTCTGCTCCAGGGGAACTGCTCTCTGTAGTAATTTCAGGAGATCTCCAGGCCCCACCAGGAGGATGGCAACCCTCATTCCAAGCCAAACATCTTCCTAGAATAGGGTTAAGCTGTTTTCAAATGGGCAGTCTGTCGCTGCAGACTCGAAGGTGAAGGTACCTGGGCTCTTCTGAGGTGGAGGAAAACCAGGACTGGTTTTTTGCCTCGGACAGGATGTGTTTGGGGGAAGAAGTTGGGGGGGACACCAGGAAATTATAATTTCATCAGCAGGCATCATGGTACCTGTGAGCACTGTGTTGGGAACAGTGCCGGATTTACGCATAAGCTAAATAAGCTACAGCTTAGGGCCTCGCAATTTGCTGGGGCCTCAAATAAAAACACAATATAAAAATGATTTCAAATATTTAAAAGGCGCATATATTTTAAATTTTTCTGAGACCAGCTGATGTAATTTAAAACAGTAGGGGGGCTCTGGGTTTTGTATAGCTTAGGGCCTCAGCAAGTCTAAATCCGGCCCTGGTTGGGAATCACTGGTTTAGGGTAACCCACTGCCATACATGCTTATGCCTAGTCATTATTCAGAGACTGTGTGGTAGGTAGAGTTGCCAGCTCCCGTTTGGGAAATACCTGGAGATTTTGGGGGGGCGGAGCCTGAGGAGGGTGGGGTTTGGGGAAAGGAGGGACTTCAACGGGGTATAATGCCACGGAATGCAACTTCCAAAGCGGCCATTTTCTCCAGGGAAGATCTCCAGCCACTACCTGGAGGTTGGCAACCCTAGTGGTAGCTACCCTGTAGCACAACTTCCACCTCTGGGACTGCAATCTTTTATGAAATATGCAAGATCTGGAGACAGGATATCTAGCTCCGGGGTGGGGTCCCCGACCGGTGCCCATAAACAGCACGGCCCCTGCCAACCCTTTCCCCAGCTACCACCAAATGTACTTAGGAAGTGGCTGGGGCCATATGATGCTTTGGGCCCAGCAGTGCTTCTGATTGGCCAGTGGAGATTGGATTGGCTCTGCGGCCTTTTTAAAAAAAAACAAATATTGCCTCTGCCGGCAGCCACCGCCACCACAGCAGGATCTTCACCGTGCGATGGAAAGTAAGCCGTGGCAGCCAGTGTTGTGGCTGGCTCCACGTACTGCAGAAGCCATTTTGTGGCAGCACCCACCACACAGTGTCAGAATTCCAAAGATGCCCACAGGCTCAGAAAGGCTTGGGGACCCCTTGACTAGAGCTGCTACACTTGGCCAGCCTTCAGAATAACTTCCTATTTCTCCTTATAACACAGTTAGAATGGAACTTGGCTCAGCCCTGGAAATGGATCGCTTTTTCAGTTAGGGATGCCAGTCTCCAGGTGGGACCTGTGGACCCCCCCAGAATTACGGATCATCTCCAATGCTCCCTCTAAGCTGTGGAGTCTTGTGAACAAAAATTCAACTTTTGTGAGCTACTGGCATTGAAATTTTGAGTGAGCGATTTGGCTGCTGCACAAAACTATTTGCTTTGGAGCCATCCCTCCTGAGCTAAGACAAAAATGTGTGATCTGGAGGCTAAAAAACTGTGAGCTCGCTCACACTAACTCAGCTTAGAGGGAACTGCTCATCTCCGGACTACAGAGATCTGTTCCCTTGGAGAAAATGGCTGCTTTGGAGGGTGGACTCTGTGGCATTGTACCCCACTCAGGTTCCTGTCCTCCCCAGGCTCCATCCCGAAATCTCCAGGAATTTCCCAGCCTGGATCTGGTAACCCAGCCCCCCAGCCCCTGCCAGTGCCTGTTTCCTATTTCCCTATTTCCAGTGCAATCCTGGTATCTTTGGGCTTTGGAAGAAACCATGAGGGAAAACTGACTCCAGTTGCCCCTAGCTAAGGGACTGGTAAGCCAATCAGGTTTATTTTATTATATTTTTGCAGAATTGTGATTGTTCTTCGATGCTGGAAATGGAATCCAATCTTGTGTCGGGCTCATCTAAATAGCCCTAATGTATCCCTCCTTAATGTTTAGACTCAATTTGAAAAGCAGCAATTTGTCAGAATGGTTCTGGCTCTGAATATAATTTTCTCCTCCTTCCTAACCCAAAATAATGTTCGTGCTTATAAAAGGGAATTTTAAAAAAATAAAGATGAAGATTTAGGGGAGGAAATCGCTTGGTTGGCCAGGAGAGCAGAGGATGGGCTTTGTCTGGTTAGGAAGTTATCTCAAACCTGGCAGGGTTTGAGTCATGGGGGCAGGGGTCATTTCCTACAGGAGCGCACAGGAGCGGAGCTCCGGCAGTAAAGAGCCCAGGGGGCAGGCACATGCAACAAGCCCCACCCCCTGCTCCCAGCAGCCCTCAGTCAGAGCAAGAAGCAGCCAGGTACGTTGCAGGGCTCCCCCCGTTCCAAAACAGTCCAGTGGCACCTTTAAGACCAAGTTTTATTCAGGTACAAGCTCTCCCTCCTCTGCGAGGACAGATCTGCACGCCCCCCCCCCCAAATAGCTAGCAATCCAAAACAGTCCAGTGGAGCCTGAGGGGTGGGTGTTGCCTTCTGACACACTTCCGGTAATGTCAGGGGTGTGTGGCATATGCAAATGAGCTATGCTAATGAGTTATACTAATGAGCTCCTGCACCTCTTTTTCTACGAAATGATCCCTGCATGGGGGCGGGGTGTGTGCAGGGCCCAATGGATCAGGGTGCAGAGGAGCTAGTGGGAAAAGCTAAACCCCCCCCCCCAACTCAAGATATTTGATTTCTTCCATTAAATATGATGCCAGACGAGAAGCAAAAATACCAAACAGTGGGCCAGATGCCCAGATTTTAACAGCGATGCTCACCGATGTTCTTGCCGTCTTGGCCTCGCTGCCTGCCTCGTGAAGACAGAGGCCATACGCCCTGTGCCCTACTGCTGGAGGCCTGTTCCAGCAGGCTGGGCTATGGCTGCCAACCCCCAGGTGGGGTCTGGAGATCTCCAGGAATTCGAACTCCAGACTACAGAACTCAGCTCTCCTGAAGCAAATGGCTGCTTTGGACGGTGGACTCTCTATGGCATTAGATCCCGCACCGAGGTCCCTCCACCCTCCCCAAGCACTGCCCCACATCTCAAACTGGAATCAGCAGACCTACAAGGGAGGGGACATTCCAGGCGCTTTAGGGGTGGAGCCTGAGGAGGGCGGGGTTGGGGGAGGGAAGGGACTTCAGCTGGGTATCATGCCACAGAGTCTACCCTCCAAAGCTGTCATTGTCTCCAGGAGAACTGATCTCTGTTCTCTGGGCATCAGTTGTAATCCTGGGAGAACTCCAGGCTCGACCTGGAGGTTAGCAACCCCACAGCAGTGGGCACCGGGGGGATGGTGACGGGAGATTGCTCACCACAGTGGGTAAGTTAGCAATGCTGGATCAGGGGCTGGCAATGCATGGCACATCAAATGCCTTGAGAGCCAGTTTGGTGTAGTGGTTAAGTGCGCGGACTCTAATCTGGGAGAACCGGGTTTGATTCCCCACTCCTCCACTTGCACCTGCTGATGTGACCTTGGGTCAGTCACAAGCTCTGGCACAGCTGTCCTTGCAAAAGAGCAGTTTGTGTCAGAGCTCTCTCAGCCCCACCCACCTCACAGGGTGTCTGTTGTGGGGAGGGGAAGGGAAAGGAGTTTGTAAGCCGATCTGAGACTCCAAGTGAAGGGCGGGATATAAATCCAATCACTTCTTCTTCTTCTCACTTCTTGTGTGAGTGAGTCAATCTACGTGCCCCAGGGCAAGGCAAAACTACCCTCCCCAGCATTGCCAGCTCTGGGTTGGGAAATATGTGGAGATGCTGAGGCTGGGGGCTGGGGAGGGAAGGGGCCTCAGCAGGGTACAATGCGGTAGAGTCCACCCTCCCAAAACAGCCATTTTCTCCAGAAAGGGCTGCCAGCTCTGGATTGTGAAATACGTGGGGATTTTTTGGGGTTGAGCCTGAGGAGGGTGGGATTTATGGAGGGGAGGGGGTTCAAAGGGGTATTGGAACTGGCATGTTCCCTCTAAGCTGTAGAGTCCTGTGAGCAAAAATTCTACTTTGTGACCTGCCGGCATTAAAGTTGTGAGCAGGTGATTTGGCTACTGCATAAATTAGTGTGTTCTGGAGCCACCCTTCCTGAGCTGAGACAAAAATGTGTGAGCCGGAGGCTAAAAAACTGTGAGCTAGCACACACTAACTCACCTTAGAGGGAGCACTGGCTACCACCCCACAAAATCTGTCTGAGGGACATTGGGGCTGTGGTGGTGGGGGCTAAAAAATAGCAGACTGAGACTGAATCCATCGAAGATGGAGGGTCTGTGGCTGGGGGGGGGGGCTTGGGACTGGGG